>NW_027280085.1:0-87284 GCF_046629955.1 Centroberyx affinis
AGGACAGTCCGCTCCCCGCTGCTCGCTGCCAGACCTTGAGACCGGCACAGTTTCCACTTACAGGTCTTCCTCTCTGTGTGGGGCCAGATTGGGTTTTTGTATGATTTTGGCGGGGGGGGGGGGGTCGTGCTTTTAAGTAACAGACAAATCTCAAGGCATGAGATTGGGATTACCCCAGCTTCTCTCTTCCTTCTCTCCAAGGTGCCTTCTATGTACGTTTGAGCATGATGGCTGCAGGGCCGGCTCTAAACCGCTGGAGGCCCCCGGGGGCAAAATTTTCTGCGGAGGCCCCCCCCTTTTTGAGACAAATCCCACCCACCATCAAGCAATAAAGACTGAGGAAAAAATGTAGCGTTTGAAGCATTTGTTATCTGTTATAAGATACAGCACATGAATATCAAAATAAAATGAAGACTTTCAAGGGGGGCCTCAGCCAATAAGATTCATCTTTTGCTGGGGGGTGGGCCAGTATTCTCACCAGAGTCAGCATTGCTTTTTGCCCCGAAAATAATAAAATTCTAGGTGGAAAAAAAAAAAGAATGTGTTTTTGATTAATATGTTCAGTATAATACACAGCTGAGGTAATTAACAGCCCTTCGCTCTGCGCGCTGAGTCACCAACTTTGACCTTGAGGGGCTTTTCTAATTTATTCCTGGAGCTGAACAATGTGGACTCTATTATCAGACATCCACCTGTTAACAATTAGTAGAGCTGCACTCAGTGAACTTCCTACTGTGCTTTGATTTCGCTGTGATGAACGTGGCACAAAATCATCTGCATATAGAAGAAGTTGTGAACCTACTGAACTTGGGTCATGAAAAGTAAAGACAGGGATCCAAGAACACTTCAATTAGTAGACCGTGTGGGTGGGCTGATATTAATTATTAGCTATTAATATGCCTACTAATTGACTTGCAGAATTTGAAAACTCTCTGAAACTGTCAGAATTCTCAAGAGTCCATCAGATGACCAAATTCATCACAATAATATGGCTCATTCATCAACCATAAGCATTATCAATAATCCCTATAGTCATATGCATTGTAATATACAGTATTGTATTGTATTGTATTTTCAGATCTCTGGTGCTCTGGTGTTGCCAAATCATGTGGAAGGAATTAATGATGTCATTTGTAATGTCACCACTTGTGAAGTATTATAGAGACGTGACATTATTTTATGTGACTGGCAAAGTTGAACTTTTTATTGGCATTTGCATACATCTCACTATACTTGATTACTTTTCTAAACATATATTCTCACTCCGCCTTGAGTGAAAATGAACTGAACTGAAATTAATCAATTTGATGTTGCACTCTGCAAGTGAGAAGCTGAACTGCCAACAGATTATTATAATTTCCGCGAAGAAAACCATCAAATAGATCGTGATTATCCTGGCAGCGGTTTTGTAAAATGTATTTATGAAAAAATGTCTGCAGTGCCACCGTTATTAGGACATTTGTGAATCAAAAATAGATTTCACATGGCATGCATTAGGATGCTTTTTATCATGAGTAGAGCTTTGACTTCCACCAGATCCACAGGAGTGTCCTTGAAGTTACTGAGGAAGACCATCTGCAACATCATCCAATGGAATGAGAACATCTCCAGTCTAATCAAGAAGACCTGACAGAGGATGCTTTTTTTTTCAATTCATACTAATAACATACTTTTAAACTGTCTTGAAAAATACATTAGTATTTAAGGATCAGCTTTCATGGTTTAGGTCCTATCTATTAGAAAGAACGCACTGTGAATGACTGCAGAGTATTCTAATGTGGACTTTGGTGTACCACAAGGCTCTATTCTGGGCCCGGTACTATTCTCTATGTAAATGCTACTGCTAGGTGAAATTATCCGTAAATTTGGCTTTCATTTTCATTGCTGTGCTGATGACACTCACACACTCGGTTCCTGGTGTGATTCTTTCACATGATAACACTGTTTTAAGCCAGTGGGCTAGGAAGAGATGGGTCCCATTAGCCTATTGCTGTTGAGACTGAGGGTGAAGTTTGAGTATCTGAGAATTTACTGTTGTTCATTCATTCATTCATTCATGTTCTCTGCCCGCTTAGTCCTCTTCAGGGTCACATGGGGGCTGGACCCTATCCCAGCATGCCTTGGGTGGAAGGCATTGAGACACCCTGGAATGGTATCAAACGGAGAAATGAGAAAGGCTTGATGACATCACACGTTGCCTTGGATACAGAAACTCTGCTGTTTCATGGGAAAGCATCGATTGGGTGATGCCACGCTTGATTACATTTTTTGGATGCTTCCCCAGTGTCCTCATTTATCGACGTCACTAACTGTTGCTATGAATTATGGGAAATGTCTCATAAAATTGAATCTAATGAGCACGAAATGTAGATTATGCATTGTGGACACAAATTATGTAGCCTAATGTATTTCTCTTACTTTTCATGCACAGAGTATATGTTTGCATCGTAATACATCATGCTCATTTCAAATTTTTGGATTACAAAATCCATAGACTAACATTTCAGGTATTAGCCAATACTGGAAGATGGCTCCGTTTCATCACTGGCCGCACCATATGCGCACACACACGCGCACACACACACACACACACACACACACACACACACACACACACAGCAGCTGCAGCAGGCACTAGATAAATGATTTTGAAAGACTGGCCCTGGGCATTTGCTTCTTTAATGAATATCGCTCACTACAATCTAAATGCTGACTTCTAGCATCAAAATATTAATATTTACAATATCTCCTTGTTATAGCTGCCCATCCTTCCTCCATGTCTTTTCTCTCTCAGAGAGGTGAAAAAGAGAAAGATGATACTATCTTCTTACTCTCTTTTTTACCAAATCCTGAACCCAGTGCACAGAAATGTCCACAGATCTTTGGAGCAGTGGATGCTTAATCCATAGAAAAGCCCCAATAACCATAAATTTGCTGCGCTTGAGTATCACTGTGTGTAATCAGAAACAGTTTCCAAACTTTTAACCACATTAAGCATTGCAGTTGCAGATTGATTTCTGTATTTAAGGGGAGTATAGAGTTAGAAATGCATTTTTTATGTCAACATTTAAAACATACAGTATGTTTCAGTTCTTCAAATGAGCCACAAAACCTCCAAAAGACCTGGAATAATGTTCAGTAAATCTTTTTCAGACTGAGAAATCTACAATATAAATCATCCACAGACTTCCAAATAACTCTCTAACATGTGAATGCATGATCCTTGCATACCTGCTTTGAATCAGTAGATCCTGCATATGATATGACTGATTATCCATAAGAAAATCATAAGGCCAGAAACAATGTGATGTTAATGTTCAGGCGAGAATAAGAAGAGGGGAATAGGTGAGGTGAGTGTGGAGGGTTACGGGTTTAGTTTAGTTTAATTTAGTGTAGTTTAATTTATTTGGACTTATGAAAACAAACGACAAGTGAAAAGCATATATAAATAATAATAAAACCTAACAATAATACATTAAGAGACTTAAAGAAAGAAGGGGAAAGAAATGTACATGTGCAGGTGAGGTAAAAAGCCCAAGATTAAGTTTCAAACAATGAGAGTTCATTTAAAGTAGAACACAATTACTGAAATATAGTTACATATTAGTATTTAGTAAACGGGTACAACAAATATGAATGAATCATCCAAATCTCCAGGAGCTCCTACGATATGTGTTCATCCCATGGAGATGCGCATAAACCCCAAATAAAAGATACGTTTATCTTCCCCAACAATACCGAACGCGTACATACTGAGCGGTTCAGATGCATTCCCCCAAAATTCTGTCTCTGAAAAGTCACGCCCCCGACAAAAGGCCAGCCGTCCCGCCGGCCACCAAGAGGGCACTCGGGCCGATAAAAATCTGCACTGACATTTCCCTCTCTCTTCTATCTGAAAGAGCCCAGGACTGACATTACAGCCTGAGCGTTTCAAAGGCTCCCAGTCTTTACATTCGGACCAAGGCCCCTCTCTCTCTCTCTGGGGACGCCGGCTTGGGGGGAAAAAAAATCGTATAAAGAAGGAGATGACAAGGAGCGTCTGAGACCTCAGAACGCGTCTCAACAAAGCGGGGGGGGGGGGAGGTCGCAATAAAGAAGGGGAGCTGCGATATAGAAAAAGGCGCGACCTCTGTGACCTTGCTTGTAAACTCAATAATCGCAAAAACCTGTGTCGTCGGATAGGAAACGTCCAAAATAGCCCAGAGGTAAAAAAAAAGGCTTTTTAAAGATTTTAAAGTTTGTATTCAAGGAGGAGTCGAGTGTGGCAGGATTCAGAAACCGGGTCAAGCCGTGTCCACAAAGCAATATGTTTTGATGTGTGTGTGGCAGAGGCTCTAACCTTGCTGTAATAGGTAATACTGACCCCAACACAAAGCTTTACTTTTACCCACATGACACTCAAGACTATATCAGGCTCTCTCTCTGTTCTTCTCTGTTTGCTCCATGCTGCCCCCTGCTGGTAGAACACCAAGGAGCCAATCCAGCTGAGATCACCCTTAAACTTGTCATCGTCCACGTTCATGTCAGCTATTATATGTAAAATCATAAAAATATATGAGATGTTTGACATAATCGGAAACTGGGGGATCTCTTTGCTCATTTTATATTCAGTGAGTTCAAAAAATATATCTGTTGTTGAGTTTTATGCTTATCTCTGTTATTTTTCTACTACTTCAGACCCATCTAGACTGTCACATATCTAATTCCATATATACCAAGTGTGTAATTTAAAGTAGCATTAAATCTTATATGCTGCTTATATGATTAGAAATTTGATCGTCTATCAAATAACCTGCTGACAGACGTCCTAGTCAAACTCATAATCCATCAATGTGAATCAAGCAATTCAATTTATTTATAAAATTCACTTCCGTGTTTCTGCCAGGCAATAACTTTCCAATGGGTTATCTATTTTTTGTTATGGCAGATCTGATTTGAGTTCTTAGTTTAAAGTCAGACTTTTTTCTGAGAATTCTGACTTCAAAGTAAGAACTCAAATACATTATTCACATGTGGGCCTAATCCTCTTCTGTAGGTTTAGAAATGTCATAACTGTCTGATGACTGGCTGTTTGTACAAAATTGAATCAACTCCCAAGCCAAACTCCCACCGAGACACACTGAGGCTCACAACCTCAAACTGATCCTGAGTCTGACCATCGGCCGCAGCCTCGTTGTCGATCTCATTTGCCCTTTACTTCTTAGAAGCTGGGATGACTTCTCGGTGTTAACAAAGTTTGCAAAAAAACAACTTTGTAAACAAGCGTCTTAATTCAATTTCCATGTAAGTCATATTTGTTTGAGTGGTTGGATTTAAAGTTATACATGCATCCATTTTCACAGCCTGTTTCATATTAGCATCACACTACTGGACTTGGCATTGCTTGTCATCCTTCTCTTCCCTAAACAGCTGCAGACATTTACTTGAAAACATAATAAAGCGTATTATTCATATCCTGAGACCTCATGCATTTGAAAATAAAATCATAAAACGCTAACAAAGACAAATTTCCATGAGAACAAACCTATCCACTGCCTTGTATTTAAACCTAAAATGCATGCTGGCGGTGCCTATATTGGCGGTGCCTATGTTTTATACTGTTCATTTAAATCAATGTTGTTGCTGGATTCCTGCATTTAACAGTGTGCATTTATCTTGTCCCTCTTCTTCCCCTTCTTTCATCTCATCTCAACTCAATCCTTCACTCAAATTTTCCCCTCTTCACTCTATACCCCCACTATTCATTCATCTGCTGTATTGCTTTACGGCACAAAGGGAGATTGCTTTATGGCACAAAACAGAAAGTGGGCGCTGTTCTTCTGGTGCAAACAGATCTAATGCTTTCCGAGTTCCTGGCAATGGCAAATGCTAGAACAAGGAAAAGGCAGATGGAAAAATAATTTCCAATATGTTTATCCTTTTTAGTAAAGATGCAATATCGTTTTTTTGCAGCAGGAAACAACAGGGCTTATGGGAAATGTGGTCATTCGCACTGACAATGCCACTGGTGTGAGACAGAGGCTACCAACCGTCTCCACCATGGTCTCATTTGTTTATGGTAATTATACCAAGATATCACAATTATGATTTTGACCATGATAAATCGATGTTTATAATGCTACATGTAGCACCTTTAAGAATAAAGAATAAACCACTGCTTTCTACTAATTTATTAGTCTAAGCCAGTGGTTCTCAACGTGGGGTCCGGGGACCACCAGGGGTCCCTGAAGGGGTTCCAGGGGTCGCCGGGAAATTGATGAATTGTTAAACTTCACCATTATTTCATTTATAAGAAGTTAACACAGTTAGAGAATGTAGAAGAATGACTGTTTTGATCATAGTTTCTCTTTTATCTCTCTACCTACAATACAGATAGACATGGAATTCCGGACAAAATTATATCCAATGGTAAATATATTCTCAGATTTGGGTCTGAGAGACAAAATCTCATCAAATAGAGGTCAGTGGCTCTCATGTGGACTAAATTAGGGGTCCTTTATATGAAAAAGGTTGCGAGTCACTGGTCTAAGCATCGTGTGTTGGTCAGGTGGAGAGACGGGCTGTGGCCCTCTGCCCCCCCCCCCCACACACACAGAGCAGATGGAGCGCTCAATAAGAGTTTATAACAGCAGGGGGCAGCGCAGGGAGAGAGAGACTCGGGCCAAATCCAGGGCAAGAGGAGGAGAGGAAAGAGGGAGGTGAGGACAGAGGCAAGAAACAGAACAAATATGTGAAATATGTTTAAACTATGAAAACGAAAGTGATTGATTACTATTACTGTTCCAAGATCAATCTGAGCATGTCAAATAGTTTGTGCTGTACAAGCAATTTAAAAGACGTGGTGTAATATTTCAGATTTGTCTGAAAGGGCAAAGGTGTAAATAATATATAAAATACAAATCATATATGTATAATGTATACAGGAATATACAGTATAGAATAAAGTCGCCAATGACTTTATTCTATAGATTGACTAGTGAAGTTAGGGGAGACCGGGGTAAGACGAACCAGTGGTTAAGTTCAACCACCCCTGTATCCTAGCAACGGTAAGCAATAAAAGTCATGGAATATTGAGTTGTTGGATAATATTGTTTACAAAACACATTTGCATTTAGTTTGCAGCAATGTCCATTTAAAAAAAAATTGGTTTTGCATCTTTTATTTTCAAGACTTTTCAAATAATGTTACTTGTAATGTCAAATAATATCACATTTAACTCAGGTTGGTTTGCAAAATGACATGCAAGAACATTTTAATACTGTTCTACTGCACTATTAATGTTATGACATAAACTATTGAAAAATAAGCCAAAAAATAGTTTTAATAAAGATGTTTTAAAGTGACAACACTGTATCCAATCTCATTTGACATAGAAATCGTTTATTTGTATTTTATTCAGACTCCAACATGAATAATTCAGCGGCTCAATTTACCCCCTTGCTTGGATCAACCTACCCCCACTCTGGGGCAAATTGAGCCAAGGGACCACTTTTTTTTTTTTTTTGTAGTTTCATTCTTCTTTCATTTCGTTTTGTCAACATCCTGAAATATTCGTGGAAGTATTTGTTCTCTTACTTCTCTCATTTTTCAACATTTTAGTAAAAACTGGCTCATCTTACCCCGCTCTCCCCTATATCGGATTCCAGTGTCTTTAAATAATGTAAAGAGTTATAAGTGATGTTATGAGTTTTTCAGAGTCACTCCATTAAATACCCTTTATACACTGGTTTGACTGGGACCATATTAAACCTGATTCAAGTCTCAGTCCTCTAAGTCCTTGAAGTTTCATGTTAAGTTTGATCTAACTTTATCTTTTGAGTTTTAGCATGTCAAACATACAGTGACTTTCATATTACGACTATAGTTCGTACAGTATGTGCTTGTGTGTTTATCTAAATCTGTGTGAGGGACAACTCACACACACACACACACACACACACACACACACACACAGAGCACCCCAGGAATTTGACAGCTCCAGAGTGTGTGCCCTTTGATTGATGAGCCCCGTTCCCAATGTTTTTTCATCCAAACCAGTGGGAGTCTAACTGCCTCGTGCATTTTAATACCAAACAAAACATTATCCGGAGCAGTCCCACCGCTGACTCCCTCTCCCCTGATTTCATCACTCATCTCTCCGCCGCGCCACATGACTCCAAGAGACGCAGAGAGGGGTGTGTAGAGATGGAGGGATGAGAAAGGAGGGGGGGGGGGGGACCCGAGGATGGAGGGCAGGGGCCGTTAGAGGATGGTAATCTTACACACGGATGCGTGGCTGCGGGGAAATTCCCAGGAGTTTTGTGGAAACGGTGGTCTTATCTGTTATTGGATTAGCATCTTTGAATTTGTTGTGAAGTCTTGACTTTTGGTGTTTAGATTTTGTGTTGTTTCACTTCTGATCGCTGTGAAATGGTAACTGATGCAATATTTATAACCAAAATATGAAAAAAATAAAGAAAAATACCCACATAAGGTGTAAATATGGACATAAACTGGGATGTAATAGAGGATAAATCTGCCTAAACTCAGTTTATCCACATTTTTATTTGCAGTTTACCACCTTTTTAAGCCTGACATGAATCTATATCTGATAAACTCATAGTATGCATTTTATGAAGTAGTATCAAACTGATATGAATTGTGAGAATAAGGTGTTTTAAAGGAGCAAAAGTATGAATTAATGCTTTTCACAGGCTCCAGAATCTCTCAGAAATACTGAATCAATGTAAGCTCTAACTGATTTTTTTCTACAGGCAAAAAAGATAGAAAAGATGATTAACTTGTCCCCTCGTTACCATAATATCTGGCATATTAACCAGTTCTATTTTTGATAGATAACTGTCAGATGCTGCTTGGCTGAAACTGTCACTCTTTCATTTCTTCCAGTTTTTCCTTTATTTTGGGCAGACACCTCATGCTGCGACTCTGCTGGTCGTCTTCTCAACATGGCCTGTCTGCAGTATCAAAACCAGGGAAGTTCTCTCTCTAGGATTTCATTAAGTCAGCGGTTCTCAACGTGGGGTCCGGGGACCACCAGGGGTCCTTGAGGGGGTTCCAAGGGGTCCCCGGGCAAATTGATGAATTGTTAAACTTCAGCATTATTTCATTTACAAGAAGTGAACACAATTAGAGAATGTAGAAGAATGACTGTTTTGATCATAGTTTCTCTGTTCTCTCTCTACCTACAATACAGATAGTGATGGGATTCTGGACAAAATCATATCTAACAAAGGGGGTCTGTGGCTCTAATGTGGACTAAATTAGGGCTCCTTGATAGTACTAAAAAGCCCTAGGTTTTTAGTATTCATGTTTTTTGTTGTGGTGAATACACAGATCGAGTCTCTCTCCCTAAAACCCATCTCACCGCTCCACTTCAAAGCCAGCCTCTCCAACCCTGCAGAAAGGCGTCCGGCGGGAAAAAAAAACGGCATCAGTAACCGTAAGCTGCCATTAGCTCCCGGCAGCTCTCTCTCTCTCGGCAGATGAAGTCCGCCCTCAGGAGTGAAAAGCAGAGGAGAAAAAGGGTCTGGAGAGCCGCTAATGGCTCGATGTGGCCCCCTGACTGTGTTCATTTCAGAGCAACCCGAGCTCATCCTCTCCCTACTGGGCGGGCTAATGCAATTACACCCCCGCATCTGCAGGGGGCTCCCTCTGTCTCTATCCTGCTCCCTGCGTGACTTCATATGTGTTTGCGCGAGCGTGTACGAGTCCGTATGCGCACGCGGGTGTGCGCGCGCGTGCGAGTGCGTCGGTGCGCAGGGGGAGAGGTAGGCAGTGGGATTGGTAGGTCTTACGCTCGCGATTTACGGTTAATCAATCATCGCGCCGCCTTAATGACACCCTGCTGCTTCCCTAATGTCTTCTGGCAGAGGCGGCCCGCCGCTGGCACGGAGCTCACGCAGGCACACATATGGCCGCCTCGAGTGAGTGACAGGACCCCTTTTCGCGCGTGGTGCCCCCGCGCGCGCCGGATGCCATCAGCCGCGTACAGCCGCCGCTGGCTAGGGTTGAAAAGGGGGGGAGTGGGGGGGGGGAGAAAGAGAGTGATGGAGAGAGCACGAGAGTCTCCCTCCCGCCTGCCAGAAGTGAATCTGTCAGGAACGACGCGAGTATAGTGATATGTGAGGAAAGTGTTACCGTGCTTGGCAAACACCTCCCGCCAAAATACAGTGTGAAAGCGAGTTCATTATCTTGTTTCAAAATTAGCATTTGGAATTTGGATGCTGTTGTGAATTAGCTGTGTTTCCTGCAGGCATGAGTGACACCTGTGCTTGCTGTTCGTGTGTATGGGGGTACAGTTATTATGACTCTAAAGCAGTGATTCTCAACCCTTTTCATATGAAGGAGCCCTAATTTAGTCCACATTAGGGCCACGGACCCCTATTTGATGAGATTTTGCCTCTCAGACCCAAATCTGAGAATATTTTTACTGTTAGATATGATTTTGTCCAGAATCCCATGACTATCTGTATTTTAGGTAGAGAGAGATAACAGAGAAACTGTGATCAAAACAGTCATTCTTCTACATTCTCTAACTGTGTTAACTTCTTGTAAATGAAATAATGGAGAAGTTTAACAATTCATCAATTTGCTGGGGACCCCCCTGGAACCCCCTCAAGGACCCCTGGTGGTCCCCACACCCCACGTTGAGAACCACTGGCTTCGACGACCAACAGAGTCGCAACATGAGGTGTCTGCCCAAAATAAAGGAAAAACTGGAAGAAATGAAAGAGTGACAGTTTCAGCCAAGCAGCATCTGACAGTTATCTGTCAAAAATAGAACTGGTTAATATGCCAGATATTATGGTAACGAGGGAACAAGTTCATCATCTTTCTTGCTTTCGCTTGTTTTCCTTTTCTTTTTCCTTTTTTGTTACTTTGAAGAAAAAAAATCAGTTTAACAATTCATCAATTTGCTGGGGACCCCCTGGAACCCCCTCAAGGACCCCTGGTGGTCCCCGGACCACACGTTGAGAACCACTGCTCTAAATGAAGGACGAAACGTTGTGATTTTCAGTTTTCAGAAGCAGAGTTAATTACGACTACAGCATTGAGCACCAACACCTTAACCTACCCCACTACCATCAAAACTGATTACACATGATATCTGTTCATATGTCACTTAAACCTTGGCATCTGTTACAGCATATCATAATATGTTGTAGTCAATATCAGTATCAGTCCACTTCAGTAGCGATTAGTACCGGTCTAGTTGAGACCAACACTTAAAGGTCCAATCTGTAATTGCTTTATGGTAATCCACTACTGGCTTCATTTACATATTTATTTAATGGATTAAAGGCATTTTTTCACTCTAAAATTAATTAAGATGACAATACGTGACAGCAAGTGATGAGCACATGAACTTTTAGGCTGCAAAAGTTTTGTTTTCATTTGTAATATTTGTACATACTGGGCTATTGAATGATGATGAGTTACAAAAACATTATTTTCCATGTAAAATACATACTCTTCAAGAACATATTTGAATGTACACAAAATTTAAATAGTCAATATTGTATTTTAAAGGAGCCTACATGCAGTTTCATTACATTACATCCTGTGTATAAAAACCATGTGGCAACTAGCAAAGACAGCTGACACAGGGGAATAGATCCCACCTGAACTATGTAGCTATAGTATCTAAGGCTGGCTCAGTATGTCAGTTACACCCTCAGATGCTTAGAATGGGCATTAGAGGAAGAAAAGCCCTTAACTCTGAGGGAGCAGGCTGATAACAAGGAAACAACCAGGGAGAGCACATTACTAGAAGAATAGCAGAGAGGAAGGAGCTCCAGGTGTGATAACAACTTCACAGAAAGAAGAGCAGCTATGCAGAGACTGGCTTTATCATCTACTGTATATTCCCTATTGATTTGCATTGTGAACACGATTGTGTGGCACTCGGTCCAGCCACCAAGGAAACTCCATACCATGACAAAGTGAGAGGTCTTAACTAATCATGTCACAGCATATCTTTGGTAGCAGCAAAGTCAGTCACCCAAGTAGTGTGTGATTGTTGGTACAATACAGCTTCTGAACATCTGACCATATGAATGGATGTTTAAATGAACTGATATTCCCCTGTAAGTTTGTTCTGACAAGACTGACTCAAGGACCAACTGATTCAAATTTTTCAAACCTTGTAATTGTGGTGGTGATGTTCACTTTATTTCTTATATTTCGTGCACAGAATTTCTATCCCTATGCAGTTAATAGGAAAACACTTTTTTGCATCACTAATGCATAACATAAGTGTCTTCTCTAGCCTGCGTGTATGATGATTATGAATAAATCGCAAGTATGATCATAATCGTGGCATCTGTGTTTCTTTTAAATATCATTCGAGTATCTTAATCATTGTCATCAACCCATGACATATAGAAATATGAGAACATGTAACAGTTAATGAGAAGTAATAGAAATCCACACAGCAGAACAAAAGTATCAAAGTACAAAACATACAGAAAACCTGTTCAGATGTGTGTGTGTGTGTGTGTGTGTGTGTGGATCTCAGTTACAAAGAATTCGGGGCTTTTGGCTCCACTTTCCTCTGAACAAATGCAAAGTATGCGGCCCTGCGATGTCCTAGAGAGGAAATCTAGATTGAGGGCCCTTGTGAATCTCAAACCTCCCAAACTGCCATGGCACTTGGCCCCTAAACAAACCCCCTGAGCCGGGTTCACAACCTCGGCCCGTGCTTAAAACACCACGCCGTCATCTCGCATCTTTTGGGGCCCCTCTCACTCCGCACAGATGATCAATACTGCCGTCTCCATGGCGAGGAGCTGGGAAAAAGTCCCATTTGCATGCAGGCGGCTGCGACCGGGGAAGGGCCCCCCCCCATCTGTCCGCCGGAGCGCTTCCTAATTTATGTTGGTTGTTGGTTGTCGTCGTTGTCACATCCAGCTACCCCCCCCCCTCTCCCCCCTCTCCCCCCTCCTCAGTAGAAGTGACAGCGGAGTAGCTCTGGAACTAAAAGAGCAATCCATCATCTGTTTAGAGCTCCAGTTTGACACACAGGCTGGGAGGAATAAAAAAAAAAAACGATGGGCCCGAGGTGATCCATGTGACATTATGTGCAACTTAACAGATACATGCATATTGACAAATGAGTCTACAAGCCTGCTGTTCATATGGTTTTCAAATGTTTTCACTGCTGCGGATTTAGTAGGATGGGAGAATTAAGGCTTTGTTTCATTGCAACAAGGATTCTCTATTTTCTCTAGTCCTTCATACAAAATACATGATTTCTGCTTCTAAAATCAGTTCAATACTCCTTCAAAGTTCCATGGAATTTGGCCATAGTGGCGCGTACCTTTAATTAATGCGGTTTCTGTCACTTAGAAATGGTATTCAGTGTAATTATTTCTCTTTCATGAGTGGGGAGAAGGCAAATCAGCACTAGACGTTTCTGTGACTAGTCATTTGTGAATGACAGATGACACACCGCCCCTGAACGTGTTTTAAACATTCGCTACGCCTGCTAATAGGGATAAAGAGCTAAAATATGCGGACAGAATGTCTAAAGCTTTTCCCTTCGTTTTATTCTCGCTAGAACTCGAGCAGGTATTTTCCTATGAGATTTGTTAAGGGTGGTGACAAGTAGTGATGTAGTGCAAGTACTGTATGTCTCCTATTTAATAGGATACTGCCATCTACTGGTGGGAGTTCATCAGTGTTTCACACACTCCAGAAGAGTCTCATGTATCTACAGGGCGTCCAATATACCCACAACAGTGACACGCTTGTCTCTGGCTTCAGTGAAGTTTATTTTCCTATCAGATGTAGAATACAAAAATAGTAGACACCATTATGATCATACAAAGGAAATATGAAAAAAAAAAAAAAAAAAAAAAAATCAGCCACATTACAAAACCTGAAGACAGTTTTAACTGACTGTTGTGTAGGGCACAGTACTTTTCAATGAATAATTCCAGGTACCTGGTGTTTTAAACTTTTGGACATTTGTCCATGGTGTCCTCAGCTGCATATCAACAAGCTGGATTTTCCACTGAGTTTTACCCAACTTAAAGTATTAGTTTCATTCCCAATTCCAGAGCCAGAACTAACAAGTCGATCTAAACGATCTAAAGTCACTGAACTTGAGTCTTGCGCTTACTTTTTAGGATGTGCATCCCATATGCTCCGTTTCATAGTAATCCAAAAATCACTATGTGAATGAAGAACAATTTAAAGAACTTTAAAGAACACCTTCAAACTTACAAAACATTGGTCCAGTGTGCGAGGCTGAAATCACCACTCCATGTTATGCAAATGCAACAGTATTAAATAGAGATGCATCAATGATTTTTGACTGCTGATGATAATTCTGAGCATTATGGTCAAGTTTTTATAACATGTTACATGTGAAATTCTCAGATACCCTTATTTAGTCAGGTTTTATCTCACAGCAGTACTGGTATCGGTGTATCCTTCACTTTAAATCCTGTTATATCAATGGATAGAGGATTAGGATGCAGGCTCGGAAAAGAGGCAAAACGTTTATTTTCTACCCAAAGACACAAGTTTTCTTATATTTTTAGCCTCTGCAGACAACACTCATATTCATGCCTGGCAGGCAGACTTCAGTGTTAACGTAGCAGGTGGGCAAATGGCTAGGCTGAAAACTCATGAATATCAATTCAAGCCAGAATATTCACAACTACCGATTACTGCTTTTTAATAAGGAGCTGGAGTATGAATATTTGTCTCTGCTTCAGTAACTTCACTAGAAGGAAGCGAAGGAGAGTCAGAATGGTATATTTCGGTATGTAGCTGAACAGCAGGGTGGCACAGTGAGCAGGGAGACCATCCACCACCCAAAGGCCCCTAGTTCAAACCCCTGTCATCCACCCTGCTGAAGCTTCCTCCAGCAACACTGAATCCCTACCAGCTCCAGGCTGCTGTTCTGTAGCTGAGCCTGACCTCTGACCCCCCCGTGGAGGAGAAATGTGAGGAGAGAATTTCCCTACAGGGTGCAATAAAATATCACATCACTGTTATCATTATTACCTGCTAGAAAAAAAACAAAAACTGTGCATAACACTGAAATACTGACTGCACATGTGCTCCAAATTCTATGGTCCTCTCCTCGTTTAACCCGGAGCAACATCCGTCCTCTTTCGGACAGGATCGGCCGTGCAAACAAACATACAAGCGGCCAAACAAAAACAAATGAGGGGAACACGCTATTGAAACAGTCCTAAGTCCAAGCTCTAGCAGAACACTCTGAGTGGCCAGAGCAACAAAACAGAGCAGAGCAAGGTAGGAACAGTGAACAAAAAGCCTGTAGAGACGTCCCCGCTCCAAACAGAAATGAACGCCACAGCTCCCCCTCCACATCAGGCCGGCTGGATGACAGAGTTTGTCATTTGTGGCGGAGCAAATGTCTGTTGGTCTTTCCTTCCCGTTCCGCTAAAACACGCGATCGAACTCCGTCTGACTCGTGGTGGCCGGGTTTCTGTTCTGGTTGGGCTGCTGCTGGGGCATGTGGCCTCTCCGGCGGGGCGGGGCCAGATACTCGAACATGGAGGTGTTGTGGGTGGAGAGCATGTTCTTCAGGTCGGACGGCATGGGGTCGGACCAGAAGAAGTCGTGGTTGAGCGCGTCGTCGCTGTCCGTGCGCTGCGACGGGTCCAGGACCAGGAGCTTGTCGATCAGGTCCAGGGCGTAGGGGTCTTTGACGTAGGCTTTGAGGCGATCCTTCACTTTCCGCTTCTGGCCTTTAGGCAACTCCATTTTCTGGTAGAGCTCGTATTTCTTGTCCACACCGGGCCAAACCTGACAGAAGGAGAACACGGTTCAGGATACATTTAAGCATGAACACAAATCAAGATGTAAATTTTTAAAAAGGATGCATTTCTAAGCACAGAGTCATTTCTGAGGTAAAGTAATGCAACTTCAACTTCAAATCTTACCTCAGCGGTGATGGAACCACAAAGCTGGCTGATCAGAGTAAGCTGGTGCTGCTCTGTGTTCCCCTGCATGATGGGACTTCTGGTCCACATCTCCGCCATGATACAGCCTGCGCCCCACAGGTCAATGGGGGGGCCATAGTCTCGCTCGCCTACCAAAAAAAAAAAAAAAACAGGCTTTATTAGGGACCACATGCACAAGGGTTGATCTAGAAACATCTAAAACAATGGTCCCAAAAATGGGGTCTGGGGACACAGAGAATATACAGTGGCTGGCAGAAACAAAGTCTGGGAACAGGTAAAGACCAAAGACTGTATATATACCAAGGCGTTCAAATGTTATCATCTTTAAAGTTACTGCCAATTTTACATGCATTTAGAGGTTTGCGTCCTTGATTACTCACAATCATTTCTATTCTACAAGTGCAATGGAAAGAGTGGTCAAAAAGAGCCTGCAATCTGCAACCAGGACAGACCACATTGAGCTAACAGACCACGGTCATTCTGCCAGGCTCCATGTGAAATGAGCTGCCGGGCCGAGGCCAAGTCGTCTCTTACCTAGCAGCAGCTCTGGCGGTCGGTACCAGAGCGTGACCACGCGGTTGGTGTAGCGGTTACCCTGGCTGTTTTTAGCCAGGCTGAAGGCGCGCGCCAAGCCGAAGTCGGCCAGCTTCAGCACGCCGTCTCTGGTGATGAGCACGTTGGCTGCCTTCATGTCCCGGTGGAGGATCTGGGCCAAGAGAGGGGCGGCAAGTCAATTTATTCTGCTTTAAAGAAACTGACGTGAGCTCAAATACAAGTGCTGCTTTATGGTGCATCAAGGTTCAAAAGTAGAAGCTCCCTGGTGTCCGAGGGATCTTAAACAATTCCGTATTTGAAGGTTTAAAATCTTCTATAGAGGTGATTTGGGAGCGAGAGGAAAAACCTGTCTCGTTAAATCTGGGATGCCGACTTGATGTTGAGTAGGAGATGCAGTGTGCCACCAAACGGAGCCATATTCTGGCAAATCCCAAATAATTAACACTTATTTCAGTTGTGAGTAAAACAGATGGCGTCCTTCTGCACCAATGAGAACAACTGAATAGAGTTCAGCCAGTTCAGTGTGAGCTTTCTCCTTGCACAAGCCACAAGCTAGAGCATCAATGCCGTCTTAAATCTATCAAAGACCAAAAAAGAAAGTAATTCCAGTGGGCCGTCACCTTGGGTAATGCCTCACCTTGTTTCTGTGGATGTAGTAGAGTCCGTTGAGCAGCATCTGCATCACCTTCTTGATCTCTGCCAAGGTGAACTTGACGTTGGCGTTGCTCAGCAGCCCGGCCAGGTCGTGCTCACAGAAGTCAAACACCAGGTAGATGCTGCCTTTGTATCTGTTGAACTGAGTGGCTGGCGGAAGGATAGAGGGGAGATGAATGAAGGAACGGGTCTACAGACTAAACCGATGAGAGACATGTACACACATTCACAAGTCGAGAGTTTTTAAAATAAAAACAGATTACAACTTCAATGCATTTTTTAAGTAGAGAATATATACATGGTTAGAATTTATATCAGTATATCAATGTGTATAGCAGTGTTAGTGCTTAAAGAGTTTGCATGGTTGATGAACTGCAGTAAATAAAAGGCTGAAAAAATCACCCTATTCTGAGGACTGCACACACATACTAATGACTGACACTGTCTTAACCTCAATGTTTACACTTCCTTTGTTAGTTTATGCATATAAATGACCCTTGGCAGTGAGAAGTCTGATGAAGGTCCAATTGACCAAAGTGTCACATTTAACTCTAGTAGCATGTCTGCAACAATATATTGGATTGCTTTTGTGATTTCTTGGTTTCTCTGAAAATTAAGAGTGTCAAAAGTTAGAAAAACCATCCTAACATTTTTTGGCACTCAGTTTTGATATTATTTGGTTAAACCTAAAAAGCACAGAATACAAAGATTGCGCTCGGTTCGATTTTTGAATCAGTAGAGTCAAAACTAAGGAGAAAGTAGACTGAAGTGTCTGGTTAAAAAGTAATTTAATCATTGTGTTCGTGCAACAATGCATAACAGCGTACTTTGATCTGAAAGTTGTACATGGCAAGCAAAATGCATGCAGGTAGGAGGGTGTAGACACACACACACACACACACACACACACGTAAAAGCCCCTCGCAAACAAATCACAAACGAGTGGGCCAGAGCAGTGATTAAGAAATACAAAGACACACAAATAAATTGACTGCTGTAGCAAGGTCACAGATTGGAGAGTTGTGACACCAACCTTTGGTTCGGCAGATCTCAATCAGATTCACCACATTCTCATGTTTCAGCAGCTGGAGGATCTTGATCTCTCTCAGAGCTGTGATCGGGAACTGGAACGAAACAGCCAGAAGGCAAAGTCTATCAGTGACAATACACTAGGGCTGGACGATATGGTTGAAGTCAATATCAGGATAATCATAAGGATTTTTTTTCGATATCGATATAGATGACGATATGGCTCACATAAGCGAAATCACGTTAAATAATCAAATTAATGTTCATCATATTGAACCGCATAGTAATGTTTGGTGTGATGTCAAACTAAACTGAAATTTTCACATAATATTCCTACCATACTTCATTTTGTCTGAGTTTCTAAATAAAATTAGCTTGTTCTCATCAGTTCAGACAGCAGAATTGTGCGTCTCGATATCCCAAAATCACCACAATATAATCCCACTGAAAGACGATAAACCATAATATTGAATTATCGTCCAGCCCTGCTATACACTAACACAAATTCAGCATTTTGTTAACACTTATCCTTGTGTCAGCAAAATTACGTATTGGGATAATTTTCACAGGGTATGGGTGGGGGGTGTAACATTGGCAGTAGGGACGCACCGATATGTCACACACTTCTAGAAAAAAAGGTCACAAAAATGCCATTTCCACAATCTGACGAATATCGGCAGTAAAGTGCATCCATAATTTGCCCATGAACATTTCTGAATGGTCTCTTACCCCTTCTTTCTCATTTTCCATCAAGACCTTCTTCAATGCCACCTTCTTCCCAGTCGTTCTGTGCTTTGCTTTGAACACTTCCCTGTAGGACAGAAATGCATCACAAAAGATAGCATTTAATAAAGCGGTTAGCCTCTGCGGTATTAAGCTAAATATGTTAGTAAATATTCTTGTGACTGAGTAGCAGATTTTGAGCATCCACAGTTAGAGATAAGAAGAAACTATATAAGCTATAGTGTAAACTACTTAAGTAAACAATTGCTATTTAAACTAATTATGTACATTTCCACTTCGATATATGCTGTATGTGGATTGGAAGTGATACTGCATTTACACTTTGGTATGAGTGTGGCCAAATGTGTCTCCTAAAGTGGTTTGGGCAATCATACCTTGTACAATGACTTAAGACTATTCAGTCCTCATTTTGACAATGTAAGCCACTGAATACATAATCAAAACTGACCGTCTTACTTATCAGCAAACCACTTTATTAGGTACACCTATCATCTGTTGCTATGGTCCATTTATCATAAAGGCCAACAGCTTGTGTGTTGTGAGATGCCCCTATGCACACTACTGCTTTAAAGAGAGCTTTTAGTGGAGCATTTGTGGCCTTTCTGTTAGCTTGAACAAGTCTGCCCATTCCCTCGCTGTCTGGAGGAGCAGCTATTCTTGTTAACGAGCAGGTGTGCTTAATGTGGCCGGTGAGTGTACACTGACTGACGTCACGTTATCTGGGCTAGTTGTGCCCATAAGACTAGGAAGAAGCAACTGGCTAACCAGTTTTATAGGATGAAATGTTACCAAAATGTGCTACTTGGTAGTTTAAGTTAGAACCTAACGATTTGAAAGTATTAAGTTATGTTTTCTAGGTATTTATGTTTGTGTGTTCAGGTATGTGAGGGGGAAGAGAGATTATGAGAGGATGTGTTTGTCTATGTCTTTGTTTACTTATTCCTCGTTATCAGCTATGCTAATGTTAGCTGCAGTGAACCCAAACCTAGCTAATGCTGGTTGTACGAACACACAACACGCATTCGTGAATATTTTCACACGTTCAGGTGTTTAATAAACTGCTCACCCAAAGGTCCCCTGGCCTATTTTGGCCAGTTTTTCGTATTTGGAGAACTCGTCACAGAAAGGAAATTCAACTCCATCGTAGTATTTGGACATTATGGCGGCCTCCCGGTCGGGCCTAAAGAGAAGACACTTTTAAGACTTCATTCGAAACCATGACATTTGCGTGAAATTACGGTTGTATACAGAACATGACACTAGATGATTAAATCAATGAAAAACACAAGGTTTATAAATATATATGTATATATATTCATACTTTTCAGCCCCGCCGCTGGCGTTGCTAGTTTTCTCTCGCTGCATCCTTGTAGCTCTCCACGGTGTGCTGCCTTCACGTGCACCTCTCAAGCCCCTTTGACTGGTCGGCGTCTTCAGGTGATTTTGGTTGAAATACAAACAAAATAGACCCTGTAACAAAAGTAGTTCTGTGGTGTCATTTTAGAAATAAAGCGACACAAAGTGTGCTGCAGCACACTGAATAAGATAAAATGTGTGTCAGCTATTAAATTGGTGTTTTAATTAATTCAATAAAACAATGTGTAACAACTACAAGTTCAAACAAAGAGTGCAAATAGAAACAGACAACACTAATTATGTATAATAATAATAATAATAATAATAATAACAATAATAATAATAACAATAATAATAACAATAATACATTACTTTTGCCATACGTTTTTGACAGCTTCTATGTGCTCTCTCCCGTAGTCACCTCTTGATAACATATTGTCAAAGAAAAAAATCATTATTATATCCTGTCATTATGATGTTTCCCGGGTGTGTTTACCACTTTGTCGGGTCGTACTTCATAGGTCCTTGGGTCCTACATGTGGGTAAATTACGATACTTACAATAATTAAGCGTAAATAGTGATATTTCCGACAGCACTTGAAGGCAGCAATAACACTCGTGCGAATGATGGAAAACAGAAGAAAGACAGCGCCTTCTGGCGACCTGGAGGAATAATATCAACTACAAAAGTGATCATCATAGGCAAGCAACCACCGATCTAAACAAAATCAGTAATATTTTCAGAAGAAAAAACATCAATTTATGCCTTTTCTATCCTCATATAATACGTCAGTTTTGTACTACTTACTGTGATGTGCACTATGAATTTATCTCATTAGGACTTTCTTTATGTTGATACTAAAAATAGAAGTGCTGATGATACTCTGAAATTATTGTTGGGCAAATATCACACTCAGAAATCTAAAGCAAATATCTCATTCGTATCTTTCTTATTGGCAGTGTAGGTATAGTGTGTATATTGTATTTTGTAAGGTAACATTAAAAAACAAAAAGTTGAATACCACTTGCCAGAGGCTCTGCCACTTGCAGGAGGCAGGAGGAGGCGTGTCGTGACGTCATCACGCCTCTGACAGGAACCGCCCATATTTGGCTGCGCCTTCCCGTTACAGCACGAGCCCCATGATGGTGTGCTTGGCGCGCTTGTGGCAGCGGGGCTCCGTGTTTGCCGCGCGGCTCCGAAAGCAGGACTGGACGCCGAAGCTGAGCAACCTGTCAGTCACATACTACAGCACCAAGACTGCGCCTCAGATACCAGGCATGGAGTACCAGGTACACGACGCTGCTGACTGCCAGCTGCTCCACAGGCTGCTCGGGATGCTAGCGAGCTAGCTAGGCTCCGGCGCTAGTTTGACAAGTTTATAACATAACCCAAGAGTTAGTGCACAGTTCCCAGATGGATGGAAACATGGCTGACCGGGCCACATGTCGCTGCACAAACTTCAGTTCAGTCGGCAGGTTGGCCGGTGGTGTCTGGTGTCAAGTACTATGCTAAGTTAGTTGGTGGGCTGTTACATCAGAAGCTGACTGTACGGACAGTCACATCACACTTGAAGCCCACTTCTCTCCTAGCACGTTATCAAAGTTCAAGTTCAGTCTGTTAACACGTGGTCTGAGAGCTAGTAGGTCAATTAAACCAAAATGTTTCTGAAGTAAAGTTCACCGTAGTAGCTCAGAAGCCAAGTCAGGACAACGTAGCAGCTGTCAAATTGGTCTCATCTCTTCTATGCTGTCGTGTTTTTCTGTCAGAGTGACAAAGCGCCTGCTCAGTTCTTGTATAAACTGTTATGTTTGCCTTTGTACGTTATGGGAGTTGTTGGCAGTAGAATTCGTTTAAGAGCTCGACTTCTGTCGTTTGGTTTAATCAAGACAAGCGTGTTACTGTCACGAGACCCTGGCTTTACTTAACTTGTTACAACCTGTTACTGAACATCCAAATGAAAATGGTAACAGTGCCAGCCTCGTTAATGTCATGGCTGAAGATTTATACGAATATGTCCAAGACTATTAAAATGATCTCATCTCTTGCGTGTTATTATTATTATTTTTTTTGACTGACTTGACCCCACTTCATTCTTGCATAACAGGTTATCTTTCTGTCAAACCTTATGTGAGTTATGGGCAATGAAAAAACTATTATACTTTCAGACGGCCACAGTCATGTTTGCTGAACATGCAAACCCATGCAAATGAAAATGGTAACAGTGCCCGTCTTGTTAATGTTATGGTTGACTTGTGTGTTGTACAGTAATGTGCCAAAGCCTGTTAAAGTGCATTCTGATGCAATACCAAGTCTGTCTGCAGCCATGTTGCAGGTCAAGCATGCTGCGATCCTCAACATTGTACTCTTTGGTTTTGACACAGGATGCGATTTGCACTCTGAACACGCTACAGACCAATGCCAGCGCCCTGGAGCAGGTCCGACGGGAGCGGGGGAACCCTCAGCTCCAGCTCCAGGCCATGAGGGGCTTCCTCGAGCGGGCCGGCCTCACAGTGAGTTTGTTATGGCAGCTGTGATATTTGTTCAAGCATCAGCTATATTACGTAAGAGTATTGCTGGTCACTGTTGTGACAGATGGGGTTGTTATTGTCTTTAGTCTTATCTGAAGTGTGTGTGTGTGTGTGTGTGTGTGTGCGCCAAAGGTTGAGGAGCTCGATCACCTCAATATCATTCATGTGACGGGAACAAAGGGCAAGGTGAGTGTTATAAGTGCTATTGTGATTGTAATTGTCACAGCAGCTGTATGAGGGTGGCACCTAAGAATTTGTTGTCATTGTCAATCTTTCAGGGGTCAACATGTGCTTTCACAGAGCAAATATTGAGAAGTTATGGCTTCCGTACAGGATTTTACAGGTAAAACTGCATTATTATATTTAGTATTTGTGCAGCACATAAAAATGTTCAAGATGCCCCAGATTCTTCAATTTACATGGTGACATCTAAGTCAAGTTTATTTCCACAACAGTACTGATGTTTAATTTGATAAGCTTAATCGGTTTGATATCGCACTGAAGAATACAGAGAGAAGCTGCAATTTCTGATGTCAGTTTTGGGTAAAAAGAGAATAAGATTAGTTTTGCAGCTGGGATTCATTTTTGCCTTTGACCCAAACGATGGGGGAGAAACAGCCAATTTAGATAAAGGAATATATTACATTTGTGTTAAGACAAGAGGTCAGAAGATTAAACATGATGTAATTGCACCTTTGAACAACCTGTCTTCTGCCATATGCTGAACTGGACTATTCAGCAACAGCACATCACCTGCCTCACAAGTCCAAACCACTCTAGGAAAATAGCTTGTAAGATATTTGGGAGCCTGGTTATCGATAATCTCATGCACATTGTGGAGCCTAAGGTGGCTCGCTCCGTTTCCCACAGGTTTAGTTTAGTTTTTTTGGGAAATGGCGTTTGCCTACATCTTCTTGAGGGCCGATACCCAACACCACCCCTGACTAGTCTATTTTGAGAGGCCTGAAGCTTCTTCTTTAACAGCATAGACGGCCCTTCATACCATGACAACCTGGCGTAATCAAAGTGACATCGAGCCACACTGTTTGCTAAGGCAGTCCTTTTTCCAACAGATGAGACCTCCTAGCTGAAAACCTTGTTCTGGCATTGACCTTCCCTAGAACCTTCATGGCCATACTCTCCAGCCCATACTAATTGTTCTGTCGCCCGTTCCCACCCTTAATCCCCCCCCCCAAACAGGATTATTGCCTGAGAGCCATGTAATATTTAAGAGCTTATTTCTGTGCAGTCGCGTGATTACTTTTTATCTTTTTATATGAATGCAACATAAGTAAAATGTGGCTAAACAGACCTTTTTGTTTTGATTTCTAACAAGTCCTCCTCGTTTGCAGCTCCCCACATTTGGTACAAGTAAGGGAGAGGATTCGAATCAACGGGCAGCCCATTGGGAAAGAGCTCTTCACAAAGTATTTCTGGCAGGTTTACGGGCGGCTGGATGAAACAAAGGTAGGTCATGTGAAAATGCACAGAGATATATTTTTTTAAACACAATACCTTCTCATTTTTATAAAGTTTGTTGTTGCTTTAAATGAAAATGGAAGAAAACGCTTCATGCTAGGAATTAAACTAACTCATTCACTATACTCACACAGTTTAATGGTTCAATTGAGTCATTTTTTCTAGTCAAAAACAAATGCCAGCCATCCCAAAAGGTGATTTCACTGGCATTTTACTTAATCCTCAAACATACTATTTTCATGAATGGCCTGAATTTAACTTCCCACTGCTGTCTAGTGTCTGTGCCTCAGGTTGTCAGATTGATAAATTGAGTCCAGTGAAAAAGTGTGACCTCATGTCATTAGACGGAGCATGTGCCTCATGTGACATTGTTCAAATTACTATCACCCCGTGTCCCTCGTGACCGCTCATATATTTTGGCCACATTGCTGCTCGGTTGCCTTAATTGTTTGATCAAAACCTTACTGCCACTTTCTGACCTTTGACCCCCCTCAGGATGCCCATGGGGGGACGATGCCCGCCTACTTCCGTTTCCTCACCATCTTGGCCTTCCACGTGTTTCTTCAGGAGAAGGTACATCGGCAGGCTTGTGTTGTGATTTTCAGTCTTTCATCACTTGCTTCACTGTAGAGCTCGATGTAGCTTCAGTTAACCGGGAGCGCTACTGTCCAATACACACACACACACACAGGGCCAAAGCTTGAAACCAAACACTGATTAAAACACGTCCTTTCAACACAATAACAAAGCAAACAGTTAAATTCCTTTATTGTCCCAAAGGGAAATTGGTTATGCAGTCAGGTTAACAAAAGGTAGAAACGACATGGAACAAACTCTGTATAAAAGCAGAACAGATAAAAAAAACAGAAGCAACCACAATGGTTATGCAGTCTCACTTAAGTCCACCTGAAGAACTGGGTTATGGATTTTGTTTACTAAGACAAAGAGCACACCATTTCACCAGTTGGTCTTATTTTTAAAAACCTTTCTGTCTTCCTGTGATTTAGGTAGATTTAGCTGTCATTGAAGTTGGGATCGGTGGAGCGTACGACTGCACTAACATTATAAGGTAAGATTCCCCCTTTAAATGTGGACCTCAGTACATAGCTGCTGTTGATTGTTATAATCACTTACGGCCTCACATTGTGAATTTGAGTTGTTGTCCTTTATGTTCTTGGTCAGATATTTTATTCACACTCAGCTTAGACTTGTCCTCAAATGACTTCAGACTCGACTCAGACTCCAGATTAGTGACTTGTGAACAATGAGCCTCTGTAAAAGACGCGTGTTGATGCATTGTATAAAAAAGACTCTTATCAACCCCCCACAGATACATGATGGTCACTTTGTGCTAGTACAGTAAAAGTCTTACTTATTTCCCCTTTAACATACAGGCTTCATCATGTGCTTTACTGTTACCAACTCTTCACATAGTGTGGAACAGCTGGCTGTCTATTTCATTCTCTTTTTCCATTATTCTTTTGCAGACAGACTAAATGTAACACACATTTTTTATGATTTGTAATATAATGTATCTGTATTTTTTTCCTTATTTATACTTGCATACAGTTCAACAGATGTTAACACAAGATATACAGAAATAATAGTAAGCATTTCAGGACATACTCTTCTTTTTGTTACACTGTCGGTTGCTCAGTCCCAAAATGATACCTACTCTCTATAAACTCACTATAGAGTACCATAGACACACTAATAGTAATACTATAGGAATATTATAGTGATTTTTCACACTGTTCTCAGGCTGTATTTTAGCCTGCCTGTTTTTTTCTCTGGGCTTGACTGCTCTGTAGCCTAGTTTCTGTGCCCATGAATGAATATATAGCCTAAAGTAACCTTTTTATTAGTTTTTCCTGATTGAAGCCACAGACTGAAATGAAAAAATGTGGTGTGTGACTGCCACGCCTTCTCAAAGTGCCCAGCTAGTCGCAGCTTATCACAAATTGCGTGTTGTTTTGCTTGTCCAACTCCAGTTAAAATAATCTTCTAGGGCTGGGTATCGTTAAATTGTTCAACATTTATATCTTAAAATGACATCTCATTACGGGATAGAGTATATGATTTTCTTTGTAACATTTATGCACCCTGTTGGCTTTTCTCTATAGAATGAGACCATGCTGAGTTGGTTGAACATTAACAAAAATGACTTTTCATTTTATGAATCTGGCATTCTGAAGCTTTTGATACCATTTGCTACCCTAAGATCAATGCTGATACCAACCATCTGCACTGTATCATTTAGTAACTTTTCCTTTCTATCCTATAAACCTTTAATACATAAACACCATTTAGTGGATACTTTATCCAAAACAATAACGGGTGTTGGAAATCTGGGCGTCTGATCAAGGATCCATCAAGTTATCAGTTTGGCCAAAAGTTTACTATCCTGTTGTACAAATTAAATTACTTGAAGGTTGAAGCTCACGTTAATCAGTTTGCCCGCTCAATGCTCCTTTCTCCAACATAATATCCCCATGCTGAGCCCCTTGGCCAAAGTCCAAAACTCTACTGACTACTGTACCGTGCCTAAAACACTTTGAGTTCCACTGCACAATCACAAACATGTTGAACAGTAACACCGTTTTATCCCGCAATGCAACTCCATTAACAAAGAGAACTCTATTTTTTCTAAAGACTCCCCCTGATTGGTTGTAAGCAGGAAGCTGGGTTGAATGCAAATCTCCAGGGACAGCTTATAGGCTTCACAGGCCTGGTGGTAAATTCAGGAGATACTTTTTCTCCAGTCCAGGACTATCTTGTTAATATCGGCTGAGGAGCCAGTCTTGCTGTACCAAATGGGGAAAAGAAGTTAGTTAAATATTATCTGCTCAGGTTAATGTCTGCAGGTAGGAGCTGGTGAAAACTCCTGCATTTTTGAGGTTCTTTTATTCACATTAATTAGCTTGTGACACTAAATGAAATGTAGATGCATATAAATACTTTTGGAGAATCATGATGATCTCTGGGAAGTGCAGTGCAGTTTTAAAATGAAGTATCTAAACTGAAATGTGCTGTTGCATGACCCAAAACCATGTATAGGCTTTATTACAACCCTTCTAACAATGTTTTTTTTGGTTCCCTCTGTCTGTCTGTCACTGGCAGGAGGCCGTGGGTGTGTGGCATCTCATCTCTGGGCATAGACCACACTCAGATTCTTGGGGACACCATTGAAAAGATCGCCTGGCAAAAAGGTGGCATCTTCAAGGTGTGTTGGCAGTGTGTCCAAAAAATACTCCTTGTCACCCTTTTGTATTTATTGCTCTGCTTGTTCAAATTCCTCTGTAAAAGTCTGCCATCCCCTTGGCTGCTAGTCATGTACATGTGTTTTCAGCCTGGGGTTCCTGCCTTCACCGTCAAGCAGCCAGAGGGTCCGGTGGCTGTGCTCAAAGAGAGGGCCAAAGAGATAAGGGTGAGTAACCATGCAAAATAGTAAACAGTAAACAGTTTTTGCTCTTATAATGACATGGATTAGTTGGATAGAATTGGCTTAATTACAAAGCTTTAGAACATAGCCCCCAGCTACTCTGTATTATTTTAACACCACCTTACCTGTTCTTTCAGTGCCCCCTGTGGGTGTGTCCAGAGCTGGAGGACTACCAGGTGGACTGTGGACCTTTGCGTCTGGGCCTGGCAGGGCAGCATCAGCGCTCCAACGCCACTCTGGCCCTCCAGCTGAGTCACACCTGGCTGCAGAGACGATGCCTACCAGGTGGGATGGGAAGGCCTTAACAATATGCAACTTTTTGCCTTGTGGCAGGAAGTGTATTGTTAGTCAAAGCCAAAGCTATACTTCTGCATATTGACCAGTCTGGCCGAGACACTTCTCCCCTCTGCTCCTCTTCCAAAATGAAAGTGTTCTGAGGAGGCAGCTAGAATGGCACAATGACGCCACCGCCATGTTGACGCCAACACAACATAATAAGCAGTGTCATCATCTTCTCCCAACAGACAAAAGCTTTCCCTCCGCCAATGTTGAGAGTGCAGCGGTGCCTCAGGCCGCTCGCTTCAAGCCGAGCCCCATCATGGTGAAAGGTGAGTCCTGAAGAAGAACGCCTTTTGTGTACATTCAACTGTTCTAATCTCATAGGCTGTGAAGTTCAAAACAAAGTCAGAAATGTACTGCCAATGCCAGATGGATGACATGCCCACACTACTAATGTTCTGTTGAATGATGTAAAATGGCTCCGATTTTTTAGGCATTTCGACCGCTTTCTTGATATAGAAGTTGAAACCTTTTTTTTTGTTGTTTGTTAAACAGTGACTGGCCGAACACCAATGACATGTAGAACGTTTATCGGCCAGTTGATCGGTGCATCCCTATTTTTAATGTCCCTTTTAAAATAGCCATGCAATAAAGGCTTTTTCAGTATTTTAATAATAAGTAATAAGGAAGAAAATTCACTGCTATCGATGTTAAAAAGCTCTCAACCTAATTTTGCTCATGTCGGTATGCTCAGGAAAAGCTTTCCCCACTGCCCGCACTTTGCTTTGAGAAAAACCACAACACAAAACCACAACCACCTCATCCAGTAGTTTGTAATACATTTAGAGCCAAGACGCTAGTGGTAATTGAGGTATTTGTGAACCAGGGTTTAGAAAAATATATTGTTTACACATCGTTTCATTTATTGTCATGAAGGTGAATGGGACAATATACATTTGTCTTTGGTCTCCAGGGCTGGCGGACACAGAGTGGCCTGGAAGGACCCAGACGCTGAGACACGGTACAGTCACCTACTTCCTGGATGGAGCTCACACCACCCGCAGCATGCAGGCCTGCGTACACTGGTTCAGAGACACCGCAGCACAGCATGAAAGAAAAGCAAAGTAAGCGGCCCGCTTTGTCTACACTCTTTACTGTAATTAACCTTCTCTGGTGTTTATACCTGTACACATGATGAAATTTCAAGTGTAAATGGGGCATTTAACGGATATGATTGGCGATGCTAGAGCACTTCCACACTGAATGCCGGCCCTAGCCTTAGCTATCCAAACACTTTTATAGATGGGACTACACACTCACTGCAATCAGCTAAACACGCACCCCTATATGCAACTGTTGTCTTTCTGTCATAGTGGACCTGTGGCCAGAGTTTTGCTCTTCAATGCCACAGGAGAGAGAGACTCAGCGGCCATGCTGAAACTACTGGTGGTGAGTATGAAAACTGCTTTCAGCAATAAACAGAAATATGCTATTGTCTGAGTAACTAGTAGGTAAAATCACTGTTGTACCATAAGACTTGTTCTCTTTGCGTTTTGCATTAGGTTTCCATTTTATGTTTTTCCCTTTTTCAGCCATGCCATTTTGATTTTGCTGTGTTCTGCCCCAACATCACTGAAGCCATCGCGTCATGTAATGCAGGTGAGATTATTGTATCAAATCTGTCTGGTAGGAATGTGCTGTGCTAGAAAACAGCAGGGCTGGACCCATATATGGGGCTGATATTGGCTTTTATTAAAAATTGGTTAGGCAGTGTCATCCAACTCCAATATGATGGATTTTCTGTCTTTTTTATTTTGTAATGTATTAATAGTTCACTGGTTGTCTATGGGTAGTCAAATTGAAAGCTATTGAATATCAGTACAGAATATTGGCTACTAGCAGCTTCAATCTAAAAATATCGGCCTTCAAAACCCCATATTGGTTGAACCCTACATCAAAGGCTTGTTAAACCATGAAAATCTGGTCAATAACCTCTTAATGAATATCTGAATTGTTTGATATGGCATGCCTTTATAGATATAATCCAGCACTTCAAGTTGTAAATTGTGTATATCAGAGGAATCTTATCTGTGATTTCTTGTTTCTGCGATAACAATGGTGCATTTGCCTTATCACAACAATGTTATAAGTCACTGAACTTTTGTAACACTATAATCTCATTTCTCAACCTCTCCCCCACACACACACACACACACACACACACCGCTCTCAGACCAGCAGAATTTTAACGTGTCGGTGGAGAACATGCTGACCCGCTGCCTGGACAACGAGAGGAGCTGGCGTCTGCACAACTGCATGGGGGACAAGCCCGGCGCCCAGCTGCTCATCCGGGACAGCCTGCCGCTGGTGCCCGAGAGCAAAATGGACACCCTGGTCTTCCCCTGCATCCTCAGCGCCCTCCAGTGGATCACCCAGGGAAGGGACTCTGTCCTGGCGGACCCGGCCAAGAGAGTCATCCCGGTCAAACCCAGCGTGACGGCCAAAGCGGCCCCGCTCCGCGAGGCCACCGAGGTTCACGTCCTCATCACCGGAAGCCTCCACCTCGTGGGCGGGGTGCTCAAACACCTCGACCCCTCCTCCGCCAAGTAAACGGACCACGCTTTGGGAATTTGTGGGTTTGAATGGGTTAAGTAATGGCTGAGTTCTGTGCTTATTTATATGTACACATCTTCCTCGAGGGGAAAAATGCGTATTTCTCCCGGGATAGATCGTTTCTCGTGGTACTCGCTTATTGGACGGTCATCGGTTGCTGTGTCTCCTGGGGGAGGGATTTGTTGCGTAACCCCAGGTCTCGGTAGCCTCGCTGTTAATGATTTACGCCAGGATCCAGCTAGTTTAGGCCAAGACGGCTGCGGGGCTTCCGCAGGCCCGCAGCTCCACCCAGAGCCTTACGGACGATCGCACTAACTCATCAAAGTCTTAAAGTCTTTACTTGAAGCCGAATCTGTTTACATGAACTGCGGAGCGTACGTCAGCGTACCTCCCAGTGTGACCCGGGTGAGCCAATTGAAATTGTGTGTGCTTCAGTAGAGTGCTGTGCTTTAAAAAAAATGTTTTCCTTGGTTGACAGAAGGCCACAACGACACATCATCGATGCCATTTGATGATGAGTAAGATTTACATTTATACAGAAAACGGCAGAGAAATGTGCATCAGTGAATGCCGCATTGACTTCAGATATGCATTTGCTTTGGTTTTTACGTATCAACGTGGAACACTCAACTATTAGAGAACTTTTTTTACATGAATTTTTTGTAATGAAAGCCATTTTGCACAGTTTGTACTTTATTTTGTGAGTATATGACAATTTGCTTCATGAATATTTGACAGTGCTGTGCTTCATACACAGCATACTCATCTGTTGGTTGTAGATGTGTAAATATTCTTACACAAAGAATTGATGTTAGCATCAGATATAAATCATTTTAAATTAAAGTCATGATCTAATTAGATTTGCACTTAAATTATATTCTATTTAAACGGCAATAATTAATTAAACAGCATTCATTAAAATTTGCATTAACTGAATGCAATGCATAAATCCAAATTAGCACACTGCTTTTTGTCACCAGTAATGGTAATCCTTGAAAATGAATTCAAATCCCCATACAGTTGTAAAGTGTAGTTTATGTATGAAAGGAAGATGTTGAAAATGTGTAAAAGACACTAAGTCTGTGTTATGTGTGTGTGTGTGTGTCAAGGAGTAGGATGCTTATCTGAGAGTGTTTGTCTTCTCTGCTTGTGAAATATCTTTGTCATAGTGGTAAATCCAGTGAAGCTAGCAGGAAGTTCCTTGTCACCTCCGTTCACCCTGTAGCCTCAAATGAGCTTTGTAATTTAATAAAAGTACATGTACATTCTTTTCATGTTCATGTGTGTTTGTGTTTTGCTACCGAATCAAGCCACAAACAGCAGTGACTTCTTACTTTTGTCTTACACATAGTCTTAAGATGAGAGATCTTTATCAATCTCAGATCCTATACATGAGGTGCTTTATGAATATAGGCTCGTAAATTTAGTCAGCTTTCAAAAATGATGAAATGAAACGTTTCTAATTATCAAAATGCAGAAAACAAACATCTAAGAGAATTTATATAAAAAACTGGTGCTTAAGGTTTTGCACAGTACTGTACATTGTTTTATTTTTTGTCTGACAGTGTATGATGGATATTTGTGTTGATATGGCAGCAGTTTTAAAATTATTTCACCAGAAATTCTTGAACATCAGGAGTAACACCCGAGGCCTCTATGATTTCTCATTCTGACCAATGTCATGTTGTACTCCAGAACATGCCATTTCAAGTCCTTGAGTTTCACCAGACAGACAAGAAACTGAGAGTAATTGAGAACTCCTTGAAGTTAATGTTCAAGTGAGAGTGTGAACCCTGCTGTGACTGATGATATTTTATCATCATCATGATCAATTTGGAGACATGAGCAATGAGGTTTTAACAGCATTTTGGAGCATAAGAATGAGCATATGAAAAACAAAATTGTAGAACTATAAAGAGGTGAGGGGCTTTTGAAATTTCCATTTAAAAAAAGCTATACATCTGCAACTGAACGGGAAACCCTGCTCCCTTCACACTACATTCAACTTATCCCCGATACGTTCCATTAATAAACTCTATTAAAAATGGCAGTTTGAAACCTTGCTGACCGGCAAAGGTACATACCCCATAAAATACGACAAAACACCTTTTCTGAATCTTTGGGAACCACTCTTCAATTCGGCATACATACAACCCACCAAGCAGCGCTTCTTTCGGCAACATTTCAACTTTTAGAATTGTTTGCCTCTTATTCCCACAGTCGTCCTCCACCAAAATACACGAAGGGCGCTAGCGAGCATTGTGAACCACTTTTAAACATTGAGATTTTATTTAAGTAGTATCTGCTTGGTGGGTTATATGTATGCCGAATTGAAAAGTGGCGCCTATAGATTCGTAAAAGGCCTTATATCATATACTATCAAGTATGTAGGTTTGTCGATACGCGAGGCCATATTAAATTGCTAGATTTTTAAACTTAGTTTGGCGTGACGTTCTCTCTACAACACCCAATTTCAAGTATGCTCATGTATTCATTGTTCTTCGGACTAGTAGTAATTCGTTCGGGAATCAAATACTTTAGCACTTTGTTTTATTCATGTATTTTCAAATAATAACTGTTCATTTGTGGTGATGGGCATACAGTAAAAAAGCCTAACTATCTCTACTGTAACCTCATATTGGAATCAACCTGCTGGTAGATCTGAGTTTGGTTTGAGTGAGAGAACACGTAGCAGGCATGCGCCAGTGTGACGTAGGCACGGCACGCCCCCGGATGAAACGCAGAGATAGGGCGTCCCGCCGCTGCCAGAGAGCAAGGCGCTGAGTTTAAAGAGTCCCGCTTGGAGCTCTGTAGCGAAAACAGTCATTTGTTTCATTTGTCTTTACTTTTATTTACTTTAATTCTGCACGGAACTGGAGGAGATGTCACAAGAAAGGTATGGTTTGGATTGTTTGTCTTTTACCTGGATAGCTTAGAAAGTGCCATCCATGTTGATATGGGACAACACACCACACTACCGACTTCTGTTGTGTAGCGAAATCCATCAGTTAACGTAATCTCTCTAAACCCATTTCAAATGAATCGCAAATTCATAGTCTTGTAGTCGAGATTTCAACCCGTCTATTAATCATTACTGCTGATTACTTGGCGGATTCGTTGAAACTCGACATAGAGATTCCGCGCTTTCCTCTGTGGCCTGTGTTTATCTGTATATGTCCCCCTTCCTGGTTCAGTGTAGAGTAAACTACCGAATTAAACTGTTAACCCGACAGCAACCCTGTACGCATTTTTTGTTAGAACTAGAAATGAAAAGGAATATCTATATCTTTTTCCAGTTAGAAATTGCGCGGTCACCTCACGAGCGGCTGCTTCAATATGGCGGGCACAGTTGACTAGTTTAGTTTTGTGGCTCGTGCGTAAGCTTGAAGGAAGCTAGCTATCTTCCCACTATTAGCCCAAATAACTGCCTTATTGTTTTGGAGGGAGGCAATATCCAATAATTTCGTATACTATAAAGTGTGCGGGTGTTTTTTTTTTTTTACCGGTGTCTCCTCCGTCTAGCAGGCCGCTACAGGAGCTGCCCTGTATCAGTCTCCAGGGCTCCATGTGGTCCCAGTCCCGGAGCATCAAGCGCAAGTCGCGGGGCTGCCTCGGGGAGAGCCTGGCCACGGAGAGCACCCCCACCGAGCTCATCCAGCAGTGGTCCCCGCGACACAAGCACCAGAGGGTGGCCTGCAAGGGGAAGGAGAACGAGGGGGGCCAGTTCGTGCTCGCCAGGCGGTCCAGGAGGAAGAGGGAGGCCATATCAGGTATTCATGAACCAAATGAGCATGGTTCACCTCTTTTAAACGGTGGCAGAATGTACTTTAAGAACTGTATTTCTTTGCTGATTTTTTTTTTCCCCTTGGTGTTTTCCTCGCCAGGCCTGTCGTGGGACCACCTGCCCGATGAGCTGCTTCTCCGGATCCTGTTCTACCTCCCTCTGCAGGACCTGCTCAGGATGTCCCTGATCTGCAAGCGCTGGCATCGTTTAGTGTAAGCTTTGAATGACTACACTGCACCAGTTATTTGAACTTGCTTTAAAGCAGTGGTTCTCAACCTTTTTCATATCAAGGACCCCTAATTTAGTCCACATTAGGGCCACGGACCCCCATTTGATGAGATTTTGTCTCTCAGACCCAAATCTGAGAATATTTTTATTGTCAGATGTGATTTTGTCCAGAATTCCATGACTATCTGTATTGTGGGTAGAGAGATAACAGAGAAACTATGATCAAAATGGACAAAATAATGAAGTTTAACAATTGATCAATTTGCCGGGGACCCCCTTGAATGCCCTCAAGGACCCCTGTTGGTCCCCGGACCCCACATTGAGAACCACTGCTTTAAAGGATGGATGATGGCAACAATCTAAAACATCAGTGTGGTAAACGTCAGGTTTTGGTTGTCAGTCCCTCAGAATCAAAGAGCGAGGGCTTCTTTCTAGAGCCGCCATTTTGCACCGAGAGAAAGTTCAACAATCATACAGGGAGAAATCCATCGTAGAAGAGGAGAGAGGCCAATTTCTCCACTGATAGTAGCTTCAATAGACCAGAATGCAATGCATTCACAAGTGAAGTCGCATGTCAAGTGCAAGACAGTCTTCATTTGAACCGCCACATCATGGCATTGTTCTCTCTCCTCTCTCACTTTTTCTCAACTGGGAAAAACTGACCACGCTATCACTCTCTCCACCTACACATATACAGCACAGAGAGCCCTCTTCTCTGGGGTAATATATTGATATTGTGATATGAGACTAGATATCGTCTTATATTTTGGATATCGTAATATCATGATATGGCATAAGTGTGTTTTCCTGGTTTTAAAGGCTGCATTACAGTAAAGTGATGTAATTCTGAACTTACCAGACTGTTCTAGCTGTTCTATTATTTGCCTTTACCCACTTAGTCATTATATCCACATTACTGATGATTATTTATGAAATCTCATTGTGTAAATATTTTGTGAAAGCACCAATAGTCATCCCTACAATATTGTTGCAATATCGATATCGAGGTATTTGGTCGAAAATATAGTGATATTTGATTTTGTCCATATCGCCCAGCCCTATTTCAAGCTACTTACAGTCAGTTAGTGTAGAGAGTGATACAGATCCTCTCCAATGGTGGAAGGAACGCGAAATTGTCTTTCCAGCACTGAGCCACCTGGCAAAGAAGCATCTTTGCATACCAGCCACCAGTTCCCCTTCCGAAAGGGTTTTCAGTTGCAGTATATTTTAAAACAGGGAAGGAAACCCTGTCTTTACATTTTATTTTGACCACAGTCTCGTTTTAATAAAAGTGCTTGAGACATCTCACATGTGGCTTTGACTTACAACTGAATATTTAGCCCACTTCCTGGAAAATACAGAGATATATATCGTGTATCGCTATTCAGCCTAAAAATACAGAGATATGATTTTTGGTCCATATCGCCCAGCCCTACTCTGGGGGATGTGGAAAGGCATTCTGGGTACTGTAGGAAATCACTAACAAGTAGAAGTAGACGAGGCAGGTTGAGGGGAAAGTAGATGCACCGAAAAGTAGATTCCAACACTTCCCACACAAACTGATGATTTATATCAGTGGAGGAGAATTCTTCAGTCCTCCTCCACTGATCCATTATCCACTGATCCACTTTCTCCATTACATTATGCGTCTAACAAGCGGCCCCGTGTGCCCGACAGGTTTGACGAGTCTCTGTGGCACAGTGTGGATCTGGAGGGGCTGACCCACACGGCTCCTGCTCTGGAGCAGCTGCTGGCAGCCGGGGTGCGAAGACTGCGATGCCCCCGCGCCTTCATCGAAGAGCTGCAGTTTGCAGGCCCAAGGTGAGTCTGGACTACCTTCCACCTAGTGATGCTGGGTTCAGGCTTCATTCTGTACGACCCAGGGAATGAACAGGTGAAGTCTTGTGTGCTTTACGAACCAGTAATCTCTTAAAATAACCTTACATTTGAATTAATTTACATGAATTCTCCCCTTAGTTCATGCAAAATCCCCTTAAAATGAATTAAGGGAGTTATTAATGGAGGGGACCCCATCAAAACCACCTTAAACACCCCTTAATTTTTGACTCCTGTCTAATTTATTCAGGGAGGCAGGAACTTTCAATTAATAATTTGTTAATACCCTGTAAAACAAGCACAAAAGGCATGAAAAATCCCTTAATTAATAGTGTTCCTCAATCAACCCATGACTAAATCCCTTATAAACCCATGACACTAACCTTACTTTTTTAAAGCTGTGTTATTTTTAATGGAGAAACTAAGGACATTTCAGGGATCAAATGAAGGGGTTTAGTTTTGTAGTGGTGGCAGTGAATATGCTTTTTTTTTTTTTTTTTTTTTTTAAAGATCAACATAAATGTAACTACCGCTCAGAAATGTCAAAGGATAATAATGATTGTAGCCCATTTACATGTAGTTAACATTTCCCCAAATCATTTTGCAATGCAACGTTTACTAAATTTTCATAGTTTTTACAACACAAAGTTTCACTATGAAACCAAACCCCTTCATTTTATCCCTGAAATGTCCTTCATTTCTCCATTACATAAACATTAAGTATCCATTAACAATAACACAGCTTTAAAAAAGTAAGTTAGTATCATGGGTTTATAAGGGATTTATTCATGGGCTGATTGACAGAGACACTAGTAATTAAGGGATTTTTCATGCCTTTTGTGCAGGTTTACAGGGTTATTAAGTAGAAATTAATGGAAAAGTTCCTGTCTCCCTGCATTTTACATTCAATTAGAAAGTAAGGAGTCAAAATTAAGAGGAAGTTTAAGGAGGTTTCAATGGGATCTCCTCCATGATTGACAGGAATCGCAGCGTAACATAACGCAGCGCTGAGATGAAAACACTCAACTCAGCACAATGAAATAAGGGGGAGAACAGAAACTTTGACCAAACCAAGTGTGTGGAAGTTGTTTCTTATACTGTACAAGAACGGCAGCAAATGAAGACGATCCCTGATCTCTCCCGACTGTGTTCTTCCGCTCCCTCCCTCAGCCCGGCGCGGGTCGTTCAGATGGACCTCTCCAGCTGCACCATCAGCACCTCCGCCCTGGAGAGCGTCATGAGCCGCTGCACGCTGCTGGAGTGCCTCGGCCTGGAGGGCATGCAGCTCTCCGACCACATCGTCCAGTGAGTCTCGCCGTTCGCTCTGTAAATTGTACATACCGCAGGCATTTAAGGGGTTTTGAGTTTGAAAAGAAACACTCTGATTCGTTGTCTGTGTCTCCGTCTGTCCCACAGTTCTCTAGCTAAGAATCCAAACCTGGTGCAGCTGAACCTGAGCGGCTGCTCCGGCTTCTCCGCCGACTCCATCGGTGAGATGCTCAAGTCCCTCTCCCGGTAAGTCGCGTTTCTTTTTTTCTTCTGTGGCAATCCAAATAATAATCCAGGGTTTTATACATCCCCCCCCGCCCCATCTCTGGAATGTACTGACACAGAGCGTGCTCGTCTCTCACCCAGGATAGAGCAGCTGAACATATCGTGGTGTGACTTCAGTAACGATCATGTGAAGGAGGTCGTGGGTAATCTCCACAGCAGCGTGACGCACCTCAACCTCAGCGGTTACAGACAGAACCTCACTCTAGAAGGTGAGTAGGGGTTTTGGTATCAAATCAATTGTGATTCTTCAATTGTGTCTTGTTTCTAACGCCGGGTTCAGACCGCAAGCGTAAGCGCCGCGAAGCGCCGCGAAGCGGAGCCAGTTTCCTTTCGGCGCCCATGTTAACCGATTTGACCGTTCAGACCGGGCGCGCCGCGCCGCGCCTCGGCGCGGAGCTCCGCGGCCGGCTCGCGATCTGGAGCGCCAGTTTCGGCGTCTGGTCTATTTTCTCCGCGAGCCGCGGCGCGCATTTCACAGGAAAACGCCATAGAAAACACTATAGATGGTCATATCTCCATTATATCACCACAGAATCACAAATATATTAAATGATCAACTTACCAGGGTCTTCACTGTTGTTGTTGATGCATCAATCTGCACTGATGCAAGTTTTAAATGCAACACATTGTAGGATGATGATCTATCTGGTTTTGAATTATCACTTGTCTTTTGAAAATTGCGTCTGTTATTGAGTTACCACAAAAGTAAACAAGGATACATGTTTAAGTTTGTTTATTTACAGGCTACTTAATTTATATATGTAGGCTAATTATTTAAAGAGATAGAGAGAGGGGGAGAGGGAGAGATCTAGGTCCCCTAGGCTTTCCTAATTATTGCCTGATCACAAGTCACGACTCTTGCTGAGAAAACAAACAAATAAACGTGACAGCTTTGATATGAGGGAGTTTGTGAAGAAAGGGGGAAATTAAGAAGATGGAAAATATAAAGTTCATCCCTGATGTGGAAAAGTCCAGTGAGCTGTCAGCAGTGTTTCTACAAGGACAGCAGTGAACAGATGAAGCTTTGGTGGCTGTTGGAACACAGTGTGAGCAGCTACAGCCTGTTTCCACGGGGTTTTCTCCTCCTGTAGAGCAGAATCGCTTGGTGACCGGCGCGGAGAAATGCGCGTCTGGTGTGAACAGCCAGGCTCCTGCTCGCACGTAAATTGACGCTTCGCGGCGCTTCGCGGCGCTTACGCTTGCGGTCTGAACCCGGCGTAATGTGGAAATGTGTTGTAGGGTGTGCTTATGCATTAGTCGTATTTACAGTTGTAACCGACTTCAGACGACTGACAAAAGCCTATTCACCTCTAGGGACAATATAGTAGGACATGCCAGTCGCCTTTTGGCCTTCTGCAACCAACTGGGAGACAAAACACCTGTGAAATCCATCGTTATGTGTGTGATGTAATGCATTTTCAAAATTGGATAGGATTTTTAATGTCTTCTAGTGTGTCCACAACCTATTGTACATTCATCAGCTATAGTTAACACATTAACATTTTAACTGACGGTTTGAAAAAGTCACTTGATTTGTTGCTAGTCGCTTGTGGTAAAGAAAGTCGCCATGGGGATCTGAAAAGTCGCTAAATCTAACAACAAAGCTGCCAGGCTGGCAACAGTGAAGCAAGGGTTAATGTCTTTTGCCACAAGGTGGCGCCAGATAATTCGATTAGAAATCAAAATGGACCAGACTTCTCGACTGCCGAGTGATATATGATTAGATGTGAAAGAGGTAACAGACCTCAGAATATGTTGATTGGCTAATCAGAATTGAGTATTCGACATGTAATAATTGAGAAACAATGGGGGGGTGGCAGTTCACAAGTCATTATATTGATATAAATACAGGAGAAAAATAATTAGGTCGAACTTAGAAATTGGATTCTCCAAGAGACTCCTGGAAACATTTTGAGACCAGACAGATCTTCACACTAATCTCTTTGGACGGATAAAGACCGTCTTTGTTTATCTTTCTTTATCTGTCCTAAGATTTGCAATTAGGGCCCATCAAATTTGGAACAATTTACCTGAAGAAATATGATTAGCAAATCCATTTAACGTGTGTGAGTGACTAACAAGTGACAGTCATGAAATCAATGCGACAGCCCTGGGCATTCAGGGTGTGGCTCAACCATGTGGTGTGATAGTACTAAACACGCTGTAGAGAACATACTGTATTTAAACTCAGGCTTTAGACCGTTCAGACTGTCTTTGTCAGCTCACATCTGTATTGTGATTGATCTCTAACGGCCTGACATTGTCTCTTTACAGATGTGAAGGTGCTGGTGGCGAGATGCCCTAATATAGAAACTCTGGATTTAAGGTACGTTCCTGTTTGGAGCGCCTCATGGATGTTTGACTAGTTATTTATCAGAGGTTTTCCCATTGAGATTAAAAGTTTGTCTGACAAACAGAGAGAGTCCGAAACATTCATAAGCTGCTTGTAATTATGATTTTATAATGGGTTATAGCTATATTTCAGTGATGATATTATGCATCAGTAAGCGTCATGCATTCTTATAAGCATGGGTATGATGCAGTTTGATTACATATTTATTGTAGAATTGATCAATACTACACTGGTTGTTTGTTGGAAGACCTTAACTTGAATTGATTCTAATGTGATATTTTCATCAGATTCTACAAAAGTGTGCATGAATATGTTTTTATTATTATTATCCAGGGTTTCCATGGAGAGTTTCAGTGTCCCATGTTGGTCTAAATGCTGTTTCAGAGGCTTTTCCACCCTGACAAGAATACAATTCTGGGGAAAACAGTGAATGCTTGAAATGTTTTGGAATTTTTTGGCATGAAATTGATCACATTTAAAGATATTGAAAACTGGTTCATGTGTGTTGCAGTGACAGCGCTATGCTGATGGCTGATAGTTTCCCCATCATCGCACAGCTGAAGAAGCTACTGCACCTGTCCTTGAGTCGCTGCTACCAGATTCACCCAGCTGCCCTCGCGTAAGTTCCTCCCTCGCTGTCCAACACACACCATCCTACGGAAGAGGATTAGGGCCACGTGTGAAAAATTTGAGTTCTGAGTTTAAAGTCAGAATTCTTACTTTTTTCCCCCTCAGACTTTTTACTTTTTCCCCCTCAGAATTCTCACTTTTTCCCCTCAGAATTCTCACTTTTCCCCTCAGAATTCTCACTTTTTCCCCTCAGAATTCTCACTTTTTTCCCCTCAGAATTCTCACTTTTTCCCCTCAGAATTCTCACTTTTTTCCCCTCAGAATTCTCACTTTTTTCCCCTCAGAATTCTCACTTTTTCCCCTCAGAATTCTTACTTTTCCCCTCAGAATTCTCACTTTTTCCCCTCAGAATTCTCACTTTTTTCCCCTCAGAATTCTCACTTTTTTCCCCTCAGAATTCTCACTTTTCCCCTCAGAATTCTTCCTTTTTTCCCCTCAGAATCCTGACTCTTTTTTTCTCAAAACTCTGACTTTTCCCCCTCGGAATTCTGACCTTTTCTCAAAATTCTGACCTTTCCTCAGAATTCCGACCGTTTCTCAAAACTCTGACTTTTCCCCCTCAGAATTCTGACCTTTTCTCAAAATTCTGACATTTCCTCAGAATTCTGACTTTTTTTTCTCAGAATTCTTTTTCCCCTCAATTCTTTCTTTTCCCCCCCCTCAGAATTCTGACTTTTTTTTCTCAGATCAAATTTTTTCCTCAGAATTCTGACTTTAAACTCTGAACTCAAATACATCTTTCACATGTGGCCCTAATCCTCTTTTTCCGTACCATCTATACCAAAAACAGCGTACCCTTATTTGCCGTGTTTTCACTTCACCTCTTCACCCAGTACGTCCTATTCTTCTCATTCCCAGTGACTTCAGCGAGACGTTCCCCGCCCTGCGGCTGCTGGACGTGTTCGGGCTCGTGCACGAAACCCACCTGCGCTCGCTGAAGAAGGGCGTGCCTCGCATCTCCATCAACTCGCGGCCCTTCTCCACGGTGGCCCGGCCCACGCCCGCGCCCTGCGACCGCCTCGTATACAACGAACGCGCCATGTGGGGCGCGAGGTGTCGGCTGAGGTTCAAGTCGTAGTGTAGTCGCCGCGGTTTTTATCATGAGTTCCAAATATCTTGCAGTATTTCGACGCGCGTAAATGTTTTCGTGACTGTTGGCCATCGACAGAGACGTGTTCCGGCGACTCCTGCTGCTACCGAAGATGTTTTATTTTGCGTTGGTTGGCATTAATGGTACAAAAGGTCCGACAGCGGACAGGTCCTTTTTTTTTTAAGTTTTCGAAATTTAAATGTGGAGATTTACGGAAGAGGGTTAGGGCCACGTGTGGAAAATGTATTTGAGTTCTGAATTTAAAGTCAAAATTCAGAGGGAAAAAAGTCAGAATTCTGAGAATTCTGACTTTAAACTCAGAACTCAAATACTCAGATACTCCCTTTTTGGCACTAATCCTCTTCCGTAGCTTTTGATGTAGTTCTTGTTGAAATGTATCGACAGAAGCTTTCTGTGGATTGGTGTCATATTGTAGGTTCTAAAAAAATTTGTTAATTTAATTATTTTGTAGGGGGAAAAAAAATGGCAGAAACTTGAATTTACCATCTGATGTAAGATGTGTACAGAAATGTGGTGGGACACTGATAATTCCTCAACACCAATGTGTCACCAATGTTGCACCTTTTTAATTATTGTCCTACATTTTCATAATTCTGATAGGAAAATCTGCTGTTCTCAATCATCATCTGTAATAATGGCTTCCCATTAGAGAGATCAGTTAATTTCAGTCGATCAGTAATGCTGTGAAGTGGAGCTTTAATGTAAAATGACGTGTCTAAATCTTTGAATTTCCAACCAGGTATAGATATGAATGTTATACCACATTTTAGATGGTGTGAAAGAGACACTACATTTGTCAACCAGGCTTAAAAATTGTCAGACTGTGTTGACGTCAGTGGATTAAATTAATCTTTTTAATAGATTAAGGTTGCAGAAATGTGTTTCCATCCAGTTTAGGATTATTCAGTATCAATTTTACCTTGCATACCCCAACTAGACTAGTACCGTATTGTATTGAAAAATTAAGAGTTTCTGTTACAGTGAGCTCTATTATGTCAGGGGTTTACATCTGTGAAGTGTAGATCTGTAGTGGGGTCGGTGCTGTATTGTGCTGTTTGGTTGAAATATCAAACAGACAGACTGGACTTGAATTGAACAAGAGTTCCTCTCGAGTACTGTTCATTTCCCTTTAAATAAAAGTCGTTCAGTCTTACTGTACAGCTCTGCATCTTTGAAAGCAAACCATTCACATATGAAATACGAAAAAGAAAATTTTTTATATTGGTAGTGTCTTTTGTTTATCTGAGCATGTTTTACATTTTCAATCTCTTGATGTTAAAATCCTCCATATTAACACCATGAACCTGAGACTTGGCACTGATGTTAGCTCACATTCCTGTGTGAAGTTCTTGGAAAATCTTGATGTTTTCATTCACTGATGAATTTGTTGTTTATGTTTTATTATTGGAATGTACTGCTGTATTAATACATCCAGTGTTGTGTTGTATTACATGTCAAGGAGGTGGAGTAAAAACACAAAAGCATTTCTTTGTGATGCCACTTTTATCTGATCCAAAAACACAAAAAATAGAGCAACATATTTGACAGAAAAAGTCGCCACATAAACAGGGGGTTTCGTGAGACATCCTTCTTTTGGCACTCTGTATATTCCACTTTCTGATCACTTTGTAAACTAGTCCTTGATAAATGAACAGCTTCTGGTTCAGAGTAAAGGGTAGGGGGGGCATTAGAGGTGCACTGACACAATGCTTTACTGATTAAGTTCATTACAAATTACAAATCTCTAAAAAAATATAAAATTGGGGGGGGGGGGGGGATTATTTGCCGAGAATGCTATATCTTAAAGTTGTGTTCGAATCAAACTGCATCCTTCCTTCTACTTTTGAATATGAGTAACAAAAATCATTTTGGCATCACCGAAGAGCATTGCTCACGCATTTGGCTCTTCGTGTTGGCGGGCTTCACTGATTCAGAAATATGTGGTTTACTATTTTGTTCATACCACCTACAGCAAAACAGTCTTTGATTTTCACTCGAGGCCAAAACAAACTGTAGCGTCTGTTTCGGGGATATTAAACAGGCCCAGGCACATGCTGATTGGCTTTCAGTAGCACTTCCAAAGCTGATCTTCCTGTCTTGCAAGAGAGTTACAAGACAGACTTCAAACATTTAGCAAAACATTCTTTTGGTATGGAGTTCTCCGGTTTGTAGTGCACGTCATTCTTTCCTCTCCGACTCATCTTTTGTTACACCAGAATGGCTCAAAACGCTAGCAAAAATATCATAAGCTATGTTCCAAAAATATCTTTTAGTCAACAAACGGGCTATTACAAATAACAGCCATTGTGCTTTCAGTTCGCCGTCTACATTGCTTCCAGAACAAATTGGCACCGTGACTTTATGAAAATTACCATCACCTTCAATCAGTTTCTATGATTATATCTCCTAAGAGATGTGCATTGTCAAGGCAAAGTATTCATTTCCATTGGCAGCAGGTCAGTAGAAGTCACTATTCTGACTGAAGGGGAACAAAGTCTAACCTGAAATGGATACATATTTACAATAACTTAAATATAAATATGCTTTCCATTAATATATCTCTTTTTGCCTGATCTTTCTTCTGCAAAATAGTCAACAAATACCGACAAATACCATGAAACCTTCCCAAAAAAATAACTTGAGAAACGTCTCATGACTTGTAAAGTAATACAGCATGGTCATGGTCATAGTCATTAACAAATACATGAAATGCTGCCCAAGCTTTTACATTTCTAATGGAAACAAACTGCAGATAGTGAGATGATAATAATAATAATAATAAGCCCCACAAAAAAAAAAAAAAAAAAAAAACTATAGTAGTAATACTCGTGTGATTTGGTAAATAGCAATGCACAAAGTCATACCTTTCCTTCAGGTATATAAAATGCATAAGGAAAAATATACAACAGTCATGGATGTTAAACACACGAGTGCTTCCCTTTTCCCGAAATCCCTTTTAAACGACTTTACTGGTGCGGGAAACCGGTGAGTTTTTTTGGGGCGGAGGGTCCTGTGCTGTCAGTTTTCCAGGACCACCGTCCGGAGCTGATCCTCCTCGCTCATGCTGATCGCGGCGATGGCCCCGTCGTTGAACTCGAACGAGGTCCCGCCGTCCACCACCATGCAGGCGTCCCAGCACCGGGAGCGCACGCACACCCTGCGGGAGTAGGACGCGTTTTTTTTTTTTAAAAACGGACACAGCCGCTGGGACAGGTGTTAACGGACATTTTGGAATCTCGACTCACTTGGTGGCGAAGCCTCTTTGGCGGCTGCTGGAGAAGACTCTGTTGACGATGGGCTCCCTGACGCTGAAGAACAGCCGCCTGTCTTCCGGACTGAACACCAGAGACTCGTTGTATTCGTCAGTAACTGAACACAGACAAGAGAATACGGAACATCAGTTCAAAGGAACCCACCTGGAATAAATGCACAAGTCACAAGAAACAACAAAAAGCAGGATTACGGAACTCACCTTTTTCAATAAATTCACGACTAAGTGGGATATCGAGACCGGTTTGTGCCTTTCCTGAGAGAAGAGATGTTTTGTGAGTGTCAGTGGTATCAGGTGGCAGCTTTAGGAGACAAACTACACCTCAACACCAAACATGACATGGGCAGCCATGTACATACAGTACATACCAATTTTTAGAACGTCCTCCACCGCTTGTTCGGCGAGTTTGTTGATATTATACGACCTGTGGGCACCAAGAGAAAAAAGACGAGTGAGGAAATAGTAACCATCAGAGCGAAACGCTTTGCTCAATGGGAATAAAATTTAGCTTTTTCTATTCATTTTAATATCAAATAATCAAGCAAACTTTTTCCAATCAACCGACCAATTTTCCGATGGCATTACGCCGACTCTAAATCTCTCTCTAAAAAAAAAGTGCACTGAAATCCTTTAAAGTTCTAGAAGGGTTCTTAAATACATATTTTTCTATGTTCAAGTTTCATCTAGAATTTACTCATATCGATTGGTAAAGGCATTGTGAAATGACGACACTATCTATTTTGCTTTTTGGCGACACTATCCATAGTTGGTATCCAACACGAAATTATTCAATTCTCTCACAGCTTTGTCAAATTCAATTCAGGCAACCATTATATAAATGTAGATACACACAGACAATAACCTGATTGCTATGATTCTCCCTACTGAGGAAAACTATTAATGATTTAAGATTAGGCTATAAGTTTTTAAACAAGTAACAGAGGCTATTTAAACAAATTAACCAGCTCCACATCTGTCTCAGCCTGTATTTAAACTTTGATAAAATCTATTACAATTCCCATAATGGAGTATGTAGGAATGATTTAAGATTTTGACTATGGAAATTTGATTAATAACATTCGAATAACTCTTCAAACTACAACAAAATAGACAACAAAATAGTTGTAAACTGATGGTCCGTGGTGTTTATTCTGCTTGGGAGACCCACAAAGTCTCAAACCTAGCAGACACACTAGCATCACATCACAGTTTCTGTTGCATATACGCCGTATGTCGTGAGGTGTACCAGGCTTTAGATCCCGTCCCTGTGCAGATGCTGAGGCCCGAGCTCTTCTGCTTCTCCCATGGGCCATCATCCACTGAGATCTCATAGTAGGAAGCCCTATGGAGCGAGAGGGTGAGATGGGGTTTGAAGGATTTACACGTCACCCTGTGTGATGGACAGAGATCCGCTGATGAGTGCTGGAGAGATGTGGCGGTGAAAGGGCTGGGGGGGGGGGGGGGGGGGGGGGTTAATGAGGGGTACAACACGCACACACGGACAGGTCAACACACACAGGTGGGTTTAGATGGGAGTTACGTGCAACAAGGGTACCTGGAGGACAGAGACTCTCCGATGAAGATTTCATTCAGGCTCCTGACAGGGAGCAGGCTAGGCTTGGAGAAGCTGTCGTTTGGTGTTCCTGCCCCTGAGAAAGACAGCTGGGTTAATAGAAGAACTGGTAGTGAACAAATACATGAAGTTACAGATAAGTCCAGTTAAGTGTGTTGGGTCCAGATTAGGGTTCAACCGATGCAGGTTTTTAAAGGCTAATACCGATATTTTTGGACCGAAGCTTGCCGAAAGCCAAAACTTTGGCTTTGTAAAAAAAAACACTGGGACACTAACTCTTCATTGAACCCCAGGATAAAAATAATAATAAAACTACTACTACTACTAATAATAATAATAACTTATTCATATATACTTGTATAGAATCTAGGCTTGGGCGATATCTGAAATTTAACAGCGCGATACTTTCCCACCAAAATATTGCGATATACGGTATTATATATATTTAGATACTTTTTTTTCAGTTTTTTCCCCTATTTATTTTTGAGGGGTATTTCATTTTATTTCTTCCAAATTACATCATATTTCTAAGCGATAATAATAATAACAATTATGAACAGTGTAGAAATTTTATCTTACTATTAAAACATTGGAGGAAAACGGCCATTTGGCATAATATCGAATATCAGCCCAAGCCTAATGGAATCTAAATAATTTCAGGTTAAGGGCTTCCAACACTACAATACTGATCAAATCTACAATAAATACGTAATCAATCAAACTGCATCATATCAGAGGTGGACGACGCTGACTGAACCGGATCAAATTTCGAAGAAAAGGCCGATATATCAGCCCCCATATATCGGTCTAACCCTAATCCAGAAACTTCAGCTGAAGCAACAGGAAAACAGACAGGAGGACGGAGACAGACAGAAGGACGGAGACGGCTACACAGGACGGGTGGTGGAGGCGTACTCCGCTGGCTGTCCATGGTGGTGATGCGGTGGGCCTGGTTGTGCTGCTCCAGGCTCAGCTGCTGCTCGTGCAGGTCCACCGGCGTGGGGTTGATCCCCGTCCCCTCCAGGTGCAGACGGATCCTCTGGCGCCACAGCCACCTGGACGAGGAGGAGGAGGGGGGGAGGGGAGAAGAGGAGGGGAGGAGAGGGAGATGTTCATTAAAACCCCCTGGCTTTCCACAGAAAAAAACAAAATCAGAATCCGTGGGTCATCTGTTAAAAAGTCTACGGTGAGAAAAAGAGGGTTTCTAGAATATTCTGCAGGCTTATGTAACAAAGTTAAACATATTTCATGAAATTGTTTTTTAATGAATCCTCCTATGTTATGTTTTTTTTTTTTTTTTTATGGATCAATCATGTGATTACTGTACAATAACATAAACTATCCTAACATGATCAACTTGTTGCTTAATGTGTAAAAGTATAATAAAAATTAATACAAAATAATATTAAGGTACTTATTATTTTATTCATTTTTAAAGCTACCAGGAATATAGATTTTATATATAGATTTTAAAATTGAAAAAAACAAAACAGAATTGAAGTAGTCATACAATGTAATTCAGTGGTTCTCAACGTGGGGTCAGGGGACCATCAGGGGTCCTTCAGTGAATTCCAGGGGGTCCCCAGCAAATTGATGAATTTGTTAAACTTTCATTTCAGCATTATTTCATTTATAAGAAGTGAACACAATTAGAGAATGTAGAAGAATGACTGTTTTGATCATAGTTTGACTGATATCTCTCTGTCTACAATACAGACAGTCATGGAAAATCATATCTGACAATAAAACTATTGTCAGATACGTGGCAGGTCCGTGGCCCAAATATGGACTAAATTAGGGTCCTTGATATGGAAAAGGTTGAGAATCACTGATGTAATTCAGGTTGATATGAATCAAATATGGCAAACTACATAATACATTTACCCTCAAATGTATTTTAATGCAACTCAAAAGGACCCACTTCTAACTGTAAGCATCAAAGGAACTTTATCCAATAAAATGGATAAGTGGACATAAAACAGTGAAATAACCTTTAGATCAGCTATAAAACTGCACCATCTATGCTGTACACCTTTCCCTAATATTGATTGTGAATACCGAGTCAAAACCGGTTAAGAAGCTCAGATTTCTATCTAGGGCCGTCGATAAAGAATTTATTATTTTTCCATAGTGCGATGCATTTTCAGCGACGCAATCTTGTCTTTTGAGGCATGTAGAGAGAGAGGGAGAGAGATAACAGAAACCCAGGCATGACTGTGCTCTGAATCGGTTCTTCTTATCTGACAGTTGACCAGCAGGAAAGCTAAACTCCACGGGCGGCTTCGCTCCTCTTTCCACATAAACAAGAAGAACTCGCTTTAGTAAAAAGGTAAATACGCACCTGAACTCACCACGACTGAGTTTCTCCAGTGCCTCTGGGAAGGCGTGTGTGTAGCGGACAGGCAGGCACAGGTGACCCTCTGACCTGCATGTGAAAGGGAGGAATCTAATGAATTCAGCTGGCTGGAAGAGGGCGTTCAAATCGGAAACAACATGGAGCTCCAGCAATTCCTGAAATTTCTCCACAAGTCCTTCAGCAAAAGACACTGCAATGGAATGTAGTCGTAATAATAATGTTTTTGTGTATGGTTCTTTTTAAGGAAACCAAACATTAAACTCAATACATTAAAACAAGAAGGCATCAAAAGATAAAATATAAGTATAAAGGGTAAAAAAAAAAATCTAATAGTAAAAATAATAGGATGAAAGGCATCACATAAAAGCAAAAGTTTCAAGAAGTGATTTAAAACACGAGTGGTTCTCAAACTATTTTTAGGTTATATAAACAGTTGCTTACACTTATGACTCATGATTATGAACATATACAAGACGTTTCTGGATGTCTTTGGGAATTTGTCATTTCCAAGACTTTTCCGTGACAGGAGTGCTGACAGATGCCTCCCTCATGTTTTCCCCCCTGCTACTTTGTAAATAGGAAAATCAGCTGATCCATTTGTCCTTTATCCATTTAACCATTCAAGCCCTTCCCCACACAGCATGCAGTGTGTTTTTACCTCTCAGGGTCTGTGTTAACTCCAACAACTGGTTTGTCCTTGCTGAAAACCTTACTAGCAACAAGTAGCATTGTCCCGTCACCTGACAAAACAAACTGCCGTTAGAGGACTCGTATTGTGCATTTCCATTTTGTTGCCTGAGGCTTTTGTTCATGTGACTTTACGCCCACTGCATAGTGAGGAGGTCCTGCTCATTCTGCACATCATGTCTGCACACAACAGCTAATAAGGACTATTCTTCTGTTATTCATTCAAGGAAAAATTGTCTTTTTACTGAGCAAGGGAATTGTGATAATAATCCAAAAAATACTGCTCCTCCCCCTTCTAGGCTACTACAACTAATAATAATTATAATAGCCCATATTCTCAAATACAACTTTTCTTGGTAGTTGGGAGGGACCAGACATGATAGGTCTCATATTTCTAATAACAGAGATATGAAACAATATTACAAGTAGAAAAGGCTGAAATACAAAAATTAGTAGGGCTGGGTGATATGGTTGAAATCAGTATCACGATAATCATAAGGATTTTTCTCAATATCAAGATATATATCACAATATGGTTCATGTATGCAAAATCACGTTAAATAATCAAATTAATGTTCATCTCATTGAACCGAATGGTAATGTTAGGTGTGATGTCAAACAAAACAGAAATATTCAAATAATATTCCTACCATACCTCATTTTATGAGAGTTTTTAAGTAAAATTTGCTTGTCATCATCAATTCAGACAGCAGAAATGTGTGTCACGATATTAAAATATCTTCATATCATCACGATATGATTCCACTGAAAGATGATAAACGATAATATTGAATTATTGCCCAGCCCTAAAAATTAGCAACCCTCAAATTAGCAACAATCTGACCCAGGAATCCCTACCTCCAGCAGAGATAATGGTATCTGCCCATCGCACCACTTCTTCATCATACTCTCCTCTCTTCACGACTCGCACCTCGATGCCTTCTCTCCTGCAAATACAGAACCACAGAATAGTCTTCCACAAACTGTATTCCAGCAGTATGCAAACCCCCCCCCCCCTGCAAGCTCTCGGGAATGACTATATCTTACTGCAGGCTCTTCACAATGTGCTCCACGTTGCGAGTGTGGATGTTGTGTCTCTCCAGAAGGCCGCTGTAGCTGGAGCCCTTCATAGCGAGCTGCAAAACACACACACACACACACACACACACACACCATGAACTGATAAATTAGGTGAAAGGGAACACTAGTGTTTGTTGTTTCTTTAGCCTGGGGGAAACAACCAAAAGCTAAACTACTAAAGCTAGGAATGGGACACTATATCGAAATTCAATATATCGCAACACAAAAATGTGACAATATATACCGTGGGGCAGAAAAATGAATCGCGATATTAGCTCCATTGTATTCTACTGTAGCAATAACAAATGAGACGGCTTGCCCATCACAATTTCACAAGCTCTCCATCCAAATTATATTATTTACACTTTGTAATTACATTTTTAAAATGTTGTTTACATTCTAGCAAGCCAATGTCAGCACTAGAAAGATGTGTCTCAGAAAAAAACATAATTCTGCTCAGTCATACTTTGTTGTTATTTAACTTTTTATTCGTTACATCGTATCGTGGTTGTATCGAATCGTGAACCGCATATCGTATCGTGAGATAAACATATTGTCCCCTTCCTAACTAAAGCCTGTGTGTACGTGTCACAAGTATGTCTGAAATCTTACCAGCTGTTTTAAATCCTCCTCAGAAAGCCCTGCGTATCGGTACCGCTGCTGTTCAAACTCATATCTTGTCGTCTTCGTCACCACCGCTACTTTCTCTGGTTTGAATCCAGCATCTGGCCGTGATGTAATATTTCTCACCGATGCACGGAGCGGTACAACGGAGCTTCCATAAAACAGCGAGACCGCTCGACTCCCGAGGCACAGAAAGTTCACCACGCAGCGACGACTCATTCTTGTAAATAAGGGCAAAACTATAAAAAAAAAAATAAAAAAAAAATCAATCCGTTGGCTAGTGAGAAGTCTCGGAGGGTCGTTTACGGTGCTCCTGTTATGTAATTGGCATGTTGGTTTATGACAGCCGGCTGGCCAGATGCAGTAGGGTCCATTCACTCGACTCGTTGGATCGAGATGCTGCTAGTCACACACCCAGCTGTCAAGGAAGGTCACCAGGTCCACTCACTCTTTCCCTTCTCCGGCAAATTACCTATCAGTTTACAACTCAGTGGGACTACTTTCTGTTTCAAGCCCGTGTATTTCCTCGGACGCTTACCAAAACGGCAAGAACAAATTAGCAGTTATCTAACTAGTTGGCAAACCTTACTTGGTTAGGTGAAGAGCTACCAGCTTAGCTTACAAAGCTAAACTTAGCTAGCAGCTTGCTCACAAGTGGTGACTGGCCGAGCCTCCGCCGCTGAGCACAATCACATTATCCAACTGGATTTACTCTTACACCCGTCAAGACGAAACTTAAGTCAAACCTGCCACTTCCCAGCGGGTTTTAAATACAAGGTAAGAGGCATGGGGAGGTAACTTGAAGAATAAACGACAACACGGGAGTATGGCACGTATCCTCGTTGTACGTAAGCGACGTAAGGCACGTATACTCTCATCTGATTGGCTACGTAAAACGTGGCTGTCAACGCGAAGGGGCGCATCTCTGACGTTTTGTTTTGGCTGGACCTGCGGTATATGCTGCGTTCAGGCACACGCGAAAGACGGGATATGACAACTTCTTAAAAACAATACTTGAAAATCCTGTTCATCTCAATTGCAAGTGGTAAACACTACTAGAAGTAGTTTATACAAGCTTGCAGTTGCAAGAAATATGACAGTTCAAAGCCATGGCGTCGGTTGAAGGAAGAACTGGTTACATACAGTGGTTAAAGGCCACCACATTCAAATGATGGGACTGCTATAAATGTCAAGGCCTGAATATCACCATCATGTGGGATGTTTTTAAATAGTCTGTCCACATCAAGCGTAACCAATATGGTGTCCTTGGTGAGGGGGTCAAGGGATCCCGTTATGGGAACCATATGGCCTGTACCTTTTATATAAGACAGGAGCTGTCCAGATAGAGGTTTAATAATATAACCAATAAAACTGGAGATGTAGAGGTCAGCAAATCTATCACGGGCATGCATGAGGATTTGTGAAACTGTTTTAAATCTTAGGAAGAGATCAAAACACGGAAGTCCTTGGACAGCAAAGACATTATATTCATGTTTGGTGATTTCTCCTGGTGAAAATAAAAAAATACAAACAAATACAAACATCTATCTGTCTGTTTCACAGTTTGAATAAATAGAAAGATACTCTGTTATTCTATATTTGCTTTGGCAAAAAGTTCATGATCATTCCAAGTCACAGTAAGTTTAGTTATTCAAAAATAAGCGCACTGAAACAAGAGTATTTGTATAAAAATATATATCTAAAAGAATAATAACTTAATAGTGCTTTGCCTGCCTAATCTTTCTCTCTGTTCGTAAACATTTACCAATACACAGGATCTGATGTTGCAATCCTTTGTGCCATAATCCAACGTGAACATTCATATAGAAGCCACATTAAAATGACAAAAGATGCACTGACCCACAGATGCTCACTATAGAGGACACCAGGCTCTGCTGTCATACATCTACAGGATCATCACCATTCACTAGTTAACTAATCTAAATGTTACAGTATTGAGTGTGTGAGTCCCATCACAGATCTTTTGTTGTACACTTAGGTTGATCCCTACTTCCCAAGATTACTCAGTGATTTAAACTCAGTATTGATTTCAGAAAGTTGATGAGAGGCAAAAGAAAGTTCTGGCAAGTTTCTACCGCAGAAAGTAGTAAGAAGACACTCCAATAACCTATAGGCTTATTATTATTATTATTATAACCAGTAGTTTCACAAACTAGAACAATTTGCCCTGATCTGGTCCTCATTTTCATTACTTTTTTTTTTTCTTTTTTGCATTTATTGACAGATTTATGTACAAATAATAAAGCAAGAATAACAAAGCATAATAACTGGGTAAGACACGATTGAAGAAAATAAATAAATATCAATAAAATAAATTATCATTAAATAAATAAGGAATAATAATAGAATACATTGGTTATAATAACTTCTGTAGACATAGGCTTGCCTGGCCTCTATTTGAAGAAACATTTTAATTAGTGTCTATTATTTGAAAGTAGTAAAATTACATAAAATATTTTTTTATACGCAGTGCAATAAAAACACCCCCAGTCCTCAGCTTTGTTTCTGAGCTTTAAGAAGTCCTAATAAACATGTTGAGGTATAATGAGGCAGCAGATGGACGTGGGGCTATATAGTTTATAGTTTATAGTTTCAGGTTATCAGGTCCAGTTTTAGTTGGATCAGTTGGTTCAAAATGCAGCTGCCAGGCTATTAACTAGAACTAGCCGTAGGTCCCATATTACCCCTGTTCTTGCATCACTCTACTGGCTTCCCGTAAAATACAGAATAAACTACAAGATCCTGTTGAGAACATATAAGGCCCTGCATGACCTTGCCCCCAGTTACATTTCTGATCTCCTCGTTCCTCATTCCACTTCTCGACCACTTCGTTCCTCAAATCTCGGCCTTTTCTTTCCATCCCCCGCTCCAACTGCAAGACGAAAGGTGACCGTGCCTTTGCAGTTTTAGCCCCAACCCTCTGGAATCAACTTCCCCAATCTGTCAGATTTGCTGAATCTTTGAACTGTTTTAAGCGGCTTCTAAAAACCCATCTTTATAGGCAAGCCTTTTTAGAGATCACTATCCCTGTCGTATGTTTTTGTTCGTTCTACTTTGGTCTGTTTCTCATTGTGCTGTGTTTTATATTGTAATTTATTTAGCTTTATTTATTTATTTGTTTATATTTTTTGTGTGTGTGTGTGTGAAGCACTTTGTAACTGTGTGTTTTAAAAAGTGCTATATAAATAAAGCCTTACTTACTTACTTACTTATATGTAATTTGGATATCAATAAAATTACATTTCATGCTTGTTGTTGACTCACTGGTTGCAGATTAATCCGTGCATACATTTTAGCCAGTGATAGTGCTGTTAACATGGAGGAGAATGACTTGTTCTCACTTTATTCTGCTTTATTCTGCTCAATTTTGGTTTTAAAACACAATAGGTACACGTATAAGGTGTGAATCAGTGTGTGTGTGTGTGTGTCCTCTCCTGAGTATGAGATGAAGAAGATGGCAGGGCTGGAGCAAGCTGCTTCTCTGAGCATGCTCAGTTCAAGCAGCAGAGATCTTCCACTGTGTTGAATCCAGTATTGTTGAAAAGGGCAAAGGCTTTTTGCAGGCTTTGTGCATGTATGTATTTACATATAGGAATGGACCTATGTAAGCATGTATGTATACCTACACTGATATGAAACATATATTACTATTCCTTCATATTATTTGTGTCATAACAGTTAACTGTATTGTATCTTCCTTGAAATGAACAGCATTATCTCAGCATTATGTCTTGAATGTAAAATGTACTGAATCTGAGGTTGTGTTATGTACAGTATCATGTGTATGTGCTGTAACACTGTATTCACCATGTCTGTGCACCATGGCCACCAGGACAAATATACATATACATATATACATATATATGTACATTTATTGTATTTGATGATGAAAGTGATTCTGAGCCTTTATATGGCCCAAGGCAACGCTCCCTGTCTTATGGCTCCTTTGAGATATTGAGCCTCTAGTGCTTTTCTTCATTTTCACCACATAGTGTCATCAATGTCATTCTGTACACCAGAGGCAACTTTCCTCTTACAGAACACTGCTTCTAGATGGAAGAAAGAAACTCATTCTTTCCTATAGGATTCACCACATGAAACTTGGTGGTCAATAGTAATAACATTAACCTATTATTATTATTATTATTTATTTTGTATTATAGCCTAGATGTGAAATAGTAAATACTGTTTATTACAATAAGATGTAGCTACACACCTCCACCTCCACAATTGATGCCTTACATTTATTAAAATATTAGGTTTTTCAACAAATTGGATTAAAGTGAATGGAATATTTAAAAAAAAGCTATTAACCTCACATTATTTAAAAAAATAAATATTCCATGACGACTACTACTACGACCAGTCAGTCTGGAAAACGGACTCTTAGACAAATTAGATAGAGTGGCTTCATTTAGGGAGTTGTAAATATCTTAAGAGAGAGAAAGAGAGAAATATTTATATTCCAAGGATTTCAAGATAACCAGTGGAGAGTCAGACTTCCAGTTAGCCAAAACAAATGAATATGGGATGTCAAGTTCAGAGGCATCATCCAAAGCAAGCTCTACTGTCCTGTAAGGCAGCGTCATTAAGACTGCAGGCCGGGGTGGTGTGCATGGTGTGACCCCAGAGGTTCAGGCCTGTCTCTCTGCAGGGAATACAGTTTACTGGGCATTTAGTGGGCCATCAAAACCACCACAGAGGCTGTAGAGAAGGCCTCAGGATGGCACTAGACATATCACTCTGAAGCCAGAGACGGATCAAGCTCAGCCGGGTCTCCTGAGCGAGCTTGTCTGATTTGAAAAGAAACCCCATAATCCCAGGTTACATCACTCATCATGTAAGATAAGATAAGATAAGATAAGATAAGAGTAGAGAAAATATGTACTATTCCAATGTATTGATTATCATGAGCTCATCATGTGCTTTCATGTACTTTCCATGCGAGGGTTTTTGACTGTCATGCATAGACAATGGAATGGGAATGGGAATGGTGCAGTTCTCTCACAAGGGTCAGACTAACCAGGCTTATATCTTCAAGGACAGCCACCTGCATCTGGATGTAATGGAATTGAAAAGAAGGCGGAACACAAGTCAACAACTGTATAGTAGGTGCTGTTTGCAGGAATACTAGTCAAAATTGACGAGACATCTGGGACTATGGTTGCCACGGGAACAACACATGCATTTATCTCTCTCAGGTCTTGAACAAACCTCCGTGAATCTGGTCTATTAGGCTTTAGAATTTGCATCATAGACGTGTGACAAGGGCTAGAAGTTGGCACTATGACATTCTGTTGTAACAAAGATTTAATTACTGGCCTTATACCTTCTAACGCCTGAGGTGAAATATTGTACTGTCGCATACAAGGTAACTCTGCATCTGGTTTTAAAGTAACTCTATGTGGTGGTGCCGAATTAACAAAGCCGGTTTGATTAGCATGTTTAGACCAAAGTGTGGCAGACACAGTAGATAATACGATGGAGGAGTATAGCAAGGTTGAGGAGCTGGTGTCTGCTTTTCAAATGTTACTGACACGGTGTGTGGTGTAACTGATAAGACACAACTTCCATCTGTCAGAATAACTAATTTCCCTTGGGGTAAGTTAGCTGATGTGGTAACTGCATTGTTCTGCATACGTTTAACCATTATGCCCAATTCACATTCATGGCCTAAAGCCACCACTAATGTGACACTAGGTACAGAGTCACTCACAACATAAAGTGCCGACTGTTCCCCTCAGGACCAAAATAGATTTTGCCTGTCAGCTGTAAATCAGTTTGTAGGGACACATGAAGTTCTACCATTTGAATGTACTCTGTGTCCACTGCTCCTTTAAAGAATGCTGCTGTGCAATGCAATTTAGTGAGCGGGCGATATTGTAACAAATCTGGGCCTAGTGCTTGGTTGAGTTTGGATATAGCCTGGATAGTTGCAAGAGGAAATAGACTCACATCCAAAAACACATCTTCCGGGATAGACCAATTACAATCCGTACATTACACAATGTACACTACAATACAATTTATAATACAATATACAATATGACATACAACACCAGGGGTGTGAGTGTTATGAATAATATAAATGCTAAATGACAAATGATATGGTATTGCACAGTAGGTAAGTGGTAATATGATATAAGTAGTCAACACTGACGGCACAGTGGTAGGTCAGTGATGATGCAATAACAGTACAACAGTCCAACAACTGGACAATAACTACAGTGTCTTTTGGTTAGAGGTTTGCCCAAAAATTCTCCATTGACTCTCACTTCAACACATCAACCCAGTCTGATGTCTCCAAGTGTGTAGCGTGTGTAGACTATTATGTTACCTATGATAACTTTAACTGTATTGCTTTACCACTGAGTCCCCATTCATTGTCAATGCCGCCCCCTAGCGGCACAAAGTCAACGTTACAGTGTGACTAACTAACGAACTAACGAACTAACGAACGAACGAACGGACGGAGACCGATCCATAGTCCCCCCTTTGGTGGGGGACAATGACCAAGCTAAAATTAAGTGTAACGATTGTGCGTATGACGGACATCCCGAGCCGATTCGTTTTGATGTTAGTATTTTACCAACTTCACACCCATGGTGCATCCAATCCAAAATTATCGCTACAAACAATCCGGTAAAAACGATGCTGATAGGAGAACTGTCTGAGGACTCTTGTAATATCACTATGTCTCTACATGATTTCTACTCAGCCTCTGTCTTACCTGGCCAGTGCCAACACTGGGATCCTAATGTTACACGTCATCGTCGTTCGATGCGCACATATTCCTGTCTTTGTCCTTTAATGGCTTCAAAAGGTCTATATTGGCTATGTAATCAAACTGTATATTCCACTCTTGTCCCGCCATGGGCAGGAAGATGTGCTCTAGTCTCTATAGTAATGCCATTCCGTCCATGGGATAATGACACCAATCAAATTGACAATTCTCGTGTTAAACGTAGTCCTCGTAGTCTTCCCACCTCACCAGCTGCGTTCAAACTGGTTCCTGTAGGTAACACTGATGTGTTAGGGACACACACTCAGACTAGATGGAACAGAGTAATTAGCGTCGTCGTACCACAATATGGCATTTTGGCCGCGCTGGCTCAAATAAGGGATTTGTCCTATGCGGTGGTTGACTTTGCTAATATCACCTATGATGCGATCGGTAAACTTAACACTGAGGTTAAGGGCAATCGCATGATGACCCTTCAAAATAGAGCTGCACTGGATTACCTCATGGCTGCTCATGTGTACTATTATTGGCCCAGAGTGTTGCACTGACATCCCCGATGAGACCAAAGCTGTAAGTAACGATCTGGAAAGACTCAAGAACATTATTGCAGATCTGCAGGATCATAAGCCCACATCATGGGATCCTCTGGCTTCCCTGGTTGGTTCTTTTGTGTCAACAATCATCATCTATGTAGTCTATGGTCTGGTTTTCCTACTATGTATTATTGCATTTTTCTCCTGTGTTAAGAAGATCTGTTCCACATGGGGTAGCTCCATTGGTAGCTCTGTCAGTAACTGCTGTAACCACTCCACACAGCCACACTACCATGATGGTGGCTATTCTAACTCCTAAACCCGTGGCTGACAATTTTGTTAATATGACTAATGACCAAGACTATGTTGACTATGATGGTGATGATGATGATTACACTCTCATGACAATGCTACGGTTTGTGCTATGTTTCCAACTACTGTGCATTCACTCTATTGAAAATTGACACCTTAAGGGTTTTTGTCCTGAATGTGGATTTATTAAGTTTAGATGTCCACTTGGTCTTTTACTCGTCCTTAGTCAATTGGGGGAGGAGATGTTTGGCCAGTGTGTACATCTTTATGTCTGTTGACCTCCATTTTGTTCATTACCTCCGCCAAGGAGGTTATGTTTTCGGTGCCGTTTGTTTGTTTGTTTGTTTGTTTGTTTGTTTGTTTGTCTGTTTGCAGGATTACGGAAAAATTACTGGCCCGATTTTCATGAAATTTCGTGGAAGGGTGTAGCATGGGCCAAGGAAGAACCCATTCAATTTTGGAGCGGATCCGGATCCGACTCACGAACAAGCAATAATAGCATGAACCTTGGCGGAGGTCTGCGCTCTCCGAGTGCCCTTCTAGTTTATTTTGTTTTAAATTTAACTTCAGTTGCTTGGCTGACATATGGAACTCATAAGACATATTGGGGAAGAGATTATCTGTAACCATATATCTTTATATATCTCATTTGTTTTTTGTGTATCACAACCTATATACTCATCAATATACTATCAAGATAAATTTGTAATCAGTCTGGTGTTTCTCCATTGGACACTGGGTCTGGACTTAAACAGGAGCCTACTTGTCAGAGTTTTTTTAAATTCAAATATATATTATATATATATATATTCAAATTTATATTACAGTGCTATCAATTCTGTATGAGAAAACCTCTCAGAGTGCTCTCACAATTACATTTTCCATCTTTCGCATCTGCGTCCTTGAGCAAGACACTGAACCTGTGCCTGTGTGATCACTGTAAGTCACTCTGGAAAAAATTAAAATAAAATGTAAACTATCATTGCTGACAGGCCATATTCATTAATATCGCTCACCTTTCATTCACATTGCTCATGCCAAACACCCTTCATATACTGCTGGAAAGATCTGGTGAATGATTGTTCGACAAATGACAGATGGCATTTTGGTCTGAATCATATGATAAAACTTCAAAGAATAGGAAAACTTTTTCAGGATTATTGGTCGGGTAATGTGTGGTCATGTACAATATATAGACTATATATAGACTAAGCCAAAAAGAGACAAATGTTGTTCACATCAGCACTCATATTCTCCTGCAGTCTTTGTGAATACAGGACCTGGATCTGAAGAATAAACAAAGAGCCTCAAAAAGACCAAACTCACCTGTGATTGGTAGTTGACAGATTCAGATATTTCATATGCACAGATTTTGTGTTCAGTGTTACCCTCGTAGTCATTCGTTCATTTTTAAGAACTTTGCAACATTATTTGTAACCTGACATTTTACAATCTGTCAAACTTAAAAGAGCAAGATACTTCTCGGTGTAAAATTAATTTTATACAAGGTCATCATTACATAATGTGTATAATTTACATTTTGGGGAATTTGGGTGACATTTTTAAATAGAACCACTAACAATGAGTGTAACACGAGAATAAACTTAAGTTCAGAGCCCTCGTCCCTTGACAGTGGATGTAAAAAAATTATTCCTGTGCCCTAGAATGATCCTGTAAGATAGAAAAAAATGAGAGAGTTTAGAGAGAGGTACAAAGGAAGGAAGAGAAAAGTGGTACAAGAGTGGTGATCAAGATGCTGTAGGGAAAGTGGCCAGTAGTGGCAGAGCACTGGGCATGGGACCACGACCTGGAGGTGTGGGGGTGTATGGGGGTGTAGGACAATGGTCTGGAGGTATATAATAATAAAAGATTAAACGTTATTTATATAGCACCTTTCTTAACAGTGTTACAAAGTGCTTCACAAACCAAAAAATCAAAATACAGCAGTAAAACTGAATAAAAACACTAAAGAAGGATCAGAAAACAGAATAAAAAAAAGTAAAATATAAGCAAAAGAGGACATGAATTTAACAAGAGTACCATACCATACCAGAGTAAAGTACATTGCAGCAGGGAAAAAAGGGAAAATAAAATCATGTACAACAATATTTAAGTCATCAAAAGATAAAAAGAACCACACTTTTGAGATCTTCTTGAGTTAGAAGAAACAAGACTGAACAACATTCTTAACTTGATAATTAAAACAGCAGCAAATAACACCCCTAGATTTCTAGCAGCCTACTTAAACCTGGGGTAGGCAACTTATTTTTTGGGTAGCTAAAATGCTATAGCTAGAATGGCTCGCTTGCTAAACCTTGCATCTTCCATAAGCTTAAAGGTGCAGTGTAAGGGTGTCAATCAAATGGAGGCGTATAAGTAGGGAGGAATTTAAAAAATGAGGTTGTGTTCTGATAGGATTTCCACCCTTCTTATGTGGGAAAGTAGTTTTTAATCCCTCCCCAGCAAAACCTCTTGGCTCAGGAAAAATCAGCTGATAGGCTTGTTTCAGTGTAGAGACAACTTCTTGCAGTTTCATGTTGTTTTTTACACCCAACTATAACTAAAAAAATGTAATGAGAAATACCATATTTTAGTTGGCTAAAACTATATTCAACCTGGGCCTTAAAGTGAGCTAGAATACGAGAATTTGTGGGACATACAACTGGGTGTCATCTGTATAAGAGTGAGAAAGTATAGGCTATCATATCTGCAAATGACATGACCCAAAGGGAACATGTATATTAAGAACAGTAGGGGGCCAAGAATTGACCCTTGAGGACCACCACAAGTAAACTGAGCTATAGAGGATGAGGCATTTAACAACAGGAAAGGTTCTATTAGAGAGGTAGGAACATAATAGATCAAGAGCAGAGCCCTTGAGTCCAACTCATGTTTCAAGATAGAATGGTGTGGCCAACAGTATCAAAAGCAGCACTCAAATCTAACAGGACCATCATTTGGATCATTTGTGTGACCTTAACAAGAGCAGTCTTAGTACTATGGAGAGCTCTGAAAGCTGATTGATAATTTGGAGATGGGTCTGTAAGAAGGAGGGGATCTAAATTAGGTTTATACAGTAAGGGCTGGACTATGGCATGTTTAAAACAAGAGGGAAAGATGCCGGTGGCCAAGGAACTATTAATAATCGATAAAATACAAGGACTAACGGTTGCAAGTATCCCTTTTAGAAATGTTATAGGAATAAAACGAATAAAAAGGAATTAAAACTGGAGGTGTGCAAAGGTGAGCAAGCCTAAAGCATGACGTTTGAAATGTGTAGCCCCTTTAACAGACTGAACTAGATTGAATGACTCAATATGATCTAAAAACTCTTGAGAGAGAGGACGAGAAAAACAACAGACATGAATAATGAAATAACCAAGAAAGAGTACTCTATCATATTTAGGCCTAACAAGAGACAAGAGCTCAGAAAATTCATGAATGAAATAATTTTGCATAGGAGGTCTATATAATAGGATTGAGGAGCAGGCACGCAACAAATATAATATACATTCTTCCTGTTGAGAGCAGAGGGTCTAAACAATGAGATCAATGAAAATTTGAGCCACTAACAATAGAAGCAATGAGAGAGGGACCTTCAGTGACTCAAGATGGTGAAATATCAATGTAGAAGACGGCGGGTTAGTCACACGCTTACTACCTTGGCAGTAGGCACAGGGAGTGAAGCACACTGACAGTGAACAGCGATGAGGTTATTTGGGTTAACAGTGCGAACAGATCAAACATGACTGTTATTTGAGCAGATTATGACAATTTAAAGGATATAGTAGGGAATGGTAGGAGTTATCTAATAGATTAATTACCTGAAGCTGACGGGATGATGTGCCATTTCCCACACGACACAACTGTCACTGAGAAAAACAGGAGTCATGGAAGGAGAACAGTCTCGGTGTGTATGGCTATATGGGAGTGACCTAGGGCTGGACCATGGACTGGAGGTATTTGGGGTGTAGGACTGGAGGAGTAGGACTGGAGGTGTGGGAGTGTAGGACTGGGGGTGTGGAGGTGTAGAACTGGAGGTATGGGGGTGTAGGACTGGAGGTAATGGGCTGTGGGGGTGTAGGACTGGAGGTATTTGGGGTGTAGGACTGGAGGTATAGGGGTGTAGGACTGGACGATGGCCTGGAGGTATGGAGGTGTAGGACTGGACCATGGCCTGGAGGTATGGAGGTAGTTCTGGAACATGGCCTGCCCTGGAGGTATGGAGGTGTAGGACTGGAGGTATAGAGGTGTAAGACTGACTGGACCATGGAATGGAGGTATGGGGGTGTAGGACTGGAGGTACGGGGGTGTAGGACTGACTGGACCATGGACTGGAGGTATGGGGGTGTAGAACTAGACCCTAACCCTAACCCTCTAGAGCAGGGATTGGCAACTATGTGCCATGGAGGGCTGAGAGTCTTAAGGTTTTCATTCCAACCAAACACTACAGCAGGTGATTTAATTGATTAGCACACTTTCAACCAGAGACCATGTTCGGAATGGAATACTACTCGCACTATACACCCTACAAGCATCATGTAACTCTATGGCACATGTAGTATGTTTAATATGGTAGTATCCCATTTCAAACGCAGCCAGGGAGGAGGAACTAATCAGTGAAGTCACCTGCTGTAGTATTTGGTTGTAATGGAAATCTGCAGACTCCTGGCCCTCCATGGCACATGGTTGCCTTCCCCTGGTCTAGAGGTATGGGGTGTAAGATTGGAAATACATATAATAATTTACAAGCACTAACCCCTGTGGACATCTCTGAAATTGTCCCACATTAAGCCGATTTGGATCACTAACATAAATCTACGGTTCAATAGAAATATTTCATTCAGTAATCTGACAGTTACCAGGGAATTGTGTTTGTAAGAGGCAATGTGACCTGATTTGTGGGGTATTCTTCACTAATTATATTCCGTTTCACAAGGGAATATTTTTCCATACAGTGAGGTCACTCATTACTGCACAAGTTCTACTTTTTTCAGCTAATTATAATAGTCTTTCTGGTGTGTCATTTACTCTGTGGAATTACCTTGAACTATAACAGATCCCGAGTGAGATGATGTGTATCATTTCAACAGCAGTCCAACTCACAACTCAAACCTGGTTGTTGTTACAGGTTAATGCCAGAAACAATTCTTTATCTGTGTATATGCCGTATTTTTTCTAATACAGGCTAATACAAATGGTTGAAAACACAAAACGGGAAAGGGAGGTAGGGACGCAGGGAGATAGGAGGAGAGAAGATGAGAGCAGAGGAAGACATCACAGTTTGAGCAGATTACTCCTCAATGATATAATCCTATGATGATTTACATAATAACGCGTAAAAAAGTTTTTTGATACATCTGGGCCTCACCTGAAACTGTGTCACAGGGCTAACAACGTTAGTGAGGGAGGACTCATTGCAATGCCCTCCGAGTGTCTGTCTCCCTCTCTCTCTCTCTCTCTCTCTCTCTCTCTCTCTGTATGTCTCACCTCCCTCCCACCTTTTTTTCAATTACAGTAGGTGCAAGTGAGCTTCACTTCAGCTCCGTCTCCCAGTCAGTCGCTCCTCTGAAACTCTCAGCAACTCAAGCATCAGTCCTGTACTTCCTACCTGGACCACTGCTGCTTCGTCAGCCTGCCTGACCTACCTCAACCCTGAAGTCCTCCTTATTGATTTTTAAAGGAGAAATACCACCACTGGCAAAAGGTATGTGTAAATCAACCATAATTTCATTTTTTTAATGCATTAATTATTTACCAGGGTACTAATTGTTGGCATTGCACTGGATGTTAAATAAGGAAATGGCAATTATATATTTTGAAATCAAATGTTCTATTGCTATGAACTGGATCCATAGGTGTCACGTTATCATTATATATGACTATAATTTTGATCATGTGTCTTTTGTTGAGTTTTACCATAGAAATGAAAAGGAATGTATAGGGAGTCAAGGCGAAAAACAAGTTTTCTTTATGGATAATCTATGTTTTCCTGTGTGCTGTTGTACATAAATGAATGAGTACGTTGGTAATCAAGGGTTCCAATGATTTTATAATGTCTACTGGATGAATAAAATATTATGTAGTCTAGACTAATTTGGCAGGGCATGTTAGATAGGCTACTCAAGTGCATGGATTCATGTTTTGGTATTCAGGAGGTTTTCATGTCAGTCCATCATGAAAATTACTTGACAATTTGAGATTGAATCTTGAAAAAGTTTTTTTTTCGGCTCCATAAGCACTTATATAATCCAAATGTATTGAAAGAGGACAGTGGGATATGAGTTCAAGTGTGAAAATATATAGTAATTCACAAAAAGATACACACACTATATCGTTGTAGCCACCTGTGCAGAGCTTTCTTTTTTTTCCATATCACACAAATAAACAGTCAGTATCAGAGTGAATGGCTTTGAGCGTCATGTCCAATGTTTCATCTCTTCCCCAGTAACTCTAACCAGATACGACTGAGAGAATTAGGCGGTCAGCAGTCTATGTCCACACATTGCATTTTTCCATTTGCAGTAATGGGTACACTTTGGTTTACAGGATGCAGCGCTTCAGGGAAGGCATCCACATACGCACCATGAAGGCCAAGAGGAAAGTGGAGGAGATCTCCAAAGAAGATGTCCAGGCCTTCCTGAAGAAGAACGCCTTTGTGCTCTTTACAGTAGGGGCAGTTATTGTAGGTAGGTATCCCTCTCTTCGCCAAATGGGGAAGCCTAAGACTTGATTCAGAGCCAATTTTACCTCAAATACCCTGTTGATTGTGGAACATGTTTTTTCTCTGTTTGTTACTGTCTTATATTCCCTTCGCAGGTGTTGTCCTGGGGTTTGCACTGCGCCCCTACAAGATGTCGTACCGAGAGGTGAAGTACTTCTCTTTCCCTGGAGAGCTGTTAATGAGAATGCTTCAGATGCTTGTTCTGCCCTTACTGATCTCCAGTCTTATCACAGGTACGAAATATCATACATGATCATAACTGTAAGCCTATCTGTATATGGATTTCTTATGAAATCTTGTCCTGGGTCCAAGGGTCTCTTTTTGTCCTTTAACAAAAAAAGACATAACTTCAAGGGATCTTCTACATGGCAACCGTCATGTGACCTGTGTCATGTGATCTTGAAATGCACAATACTTTCTGACTGCTTTTCTATTAATAGTTCAGACTGATCTTCCACTTTTCTACCACCCGCTAACTGCCTCTGTTCCTTGGTAGAGACACATGGGTGACTTGGGGTTCAAGAGAGTTTCATCTCAGCTCTTTTTTGTAACCCTGCTTCAAAGAAACAACTGAGTAACTGAGTAATCTCTTTAGTCCTGTAAAAGTGGATGCACCGGCTCATTTGAGGTTTCTATGGTGACACAGAGATGCACGGAGAGAGAGAGAGAAGAGTGAAGGGCGAGAGGGTTTCGTCTCAGAAGGTCCCACAAAGGAGATCAATCAAAGATTCAAACTCTGTAAGACCAACCTTGATTCTTTTTTGTATCTGGCTCAAAATCCCTCTTTCTCATATCAGGCTGGACACTTGATGCTAAACCAATTATTTTCCTCTGCAGTGGATTCTACAACATTCAGCCACCAGCTAGTTAAGCTGTAGTGTAGCACAATGACAGGTAATACATGTAGGGCTTCCTCAGTGCTGGGAAAGAGGGGATCTCCAAGAGTGGTACTGACAACTCTGTAGACACAGTTCACAGGGAGGTCATCTTAAAAACCCATTCATCTGTGTTGGCTGAGGAGGCCAACCTCACCCCCAGCTTCGTGATGAAGAGAGCCCCACTGTTCCACTAACAGACTAGACGTGTTTCAATTACAGCAAGCACTTCATCTCTGTGGCCTCTGACTGCAGAGGTTCTATTTTCATGATTTGCAGCACTGGGACGTGTCACCTCATATGCTCTTTAAGGCATTAAAGTTTCTAGCAAGGACTACTTCAAGAAGAAATGTGATTTTTTTTTTATAACAGTGTGGGTTTTTTTTTTTGTTATATTAGACCAATGTCTTCCACTCACATCTGCCCAACGTCCTGAATCAACAACTAGATGAGACATTTGAGAATTCAGTTGTTTTCTTGATGTTCATACCAGAAGGTTGTTTCTAAAGGTTTTTCAGCTGAGTGTTGTGCAGATGCTTTCATCAGCTGGTGACACACAGCTCACATAGTCACTATAGACCAATGGTCCAATTAAACTGAATAGTTCCACCGCTACTTAAAGCAACTGAGGTGTGCTACTGAAACTTCAGAAAAGAGCATCAACAGTGTATGACAGAAAGTAAAAAGTGTTTGGAAAAAAAAGGCTTTCATGAGGATAATGTAGACATCCTTGAATTACACCTCCCATTATTGCTGGACTGCAGTAATTGTTGAATTCCCATGGTTTCCCATTTTTTTAAAAACTAGCTTGTCTCCTCCCTGGCTGTTTAAAAGCGGCACTCTCCCCCTCCAATTCCAGAAAAAAACATACTAGTAATGGTGGAATCGATGAAGCGAGCGAGTAAACTTGTTAAACTAGTAAACTTGCTACCTACTACCTACTTGTCATTGTGGGACATGTAACCTTCGGCAGGAGAAAAATCTGTAAAGTGAGACTGGTAACCGGCTACACTTCTCCATAGGTACAGTTAGCTTAGTTGTTAGCATTTATGCACAGTCCTTCGCTAGGTCTGTCCTTTGGGGCCTCCGTAGTCCAGTCGCTTTGCTGTGCTTTATTTACAAATGTGTTGCGGTTTCTGTCACCCTCTAGTCAATCTCGGAACCCATCGTCTATTGGTCTGACGACGATTAGACTCCTGGGGCGACGGCCAATATTTCGGGGTTTCCTGTGCCAGCGGACATCTGGCCAAGACTTCCTCTTCCGTGCACCGGTGATTGTTTACAGTCCGATTAGCAACTTGAGATGCGAGAATGGAGTTGGAGTTGTGAAACAATCCGGTCTACGACCGGATTGTTTCACAAGTTTTTTAGGTCCAGACATTTCGGCTAATCTGCATATGAGACGTCGTCTCTCAACTCCAACTCCATTCTCGCGTCTCAAGTTGCTAATCGGACTGTAAACAATCACCGGCGCACGGAAGAGGAAGTCTTGGCCCGGATGTCCGCTGGCTACACCGGAAACCCAGAAACATTGCCGTCGCCCCCAGAGTCTAATTGTCGCCAGACCGATAGATGATGGGTTCTGAGATTGCCCTCTAGTGGTCGCAAAATTGCTTATTGCAGCTTTAATAATATGTTACTCATTGATTCATGAAGAAATAACAGAATTTCCACCTTCTATCCATCAGGTATGGCTGCTTTGGACAGTAAGGCCTCAGGAAAGATGGGCATGAGAGCCGTGATTTACTACATGACCACCACCGTCATTGCAGTCTTCATCGGTATCATAGTCGTCCTCATCATCCACCCAGGAAAAGGATCTAAGGATGAGTTTGGAAAGCAGCAGAAGATAGAGCAAGTCAGCCCTGCCGATGCCTTCTTAGATCTGATCAGGTAGCCTGCATATGGAAGTACAGTCACTGTGTGGTGGTGGAACAATGGCAGTCACAAAGTTTAACAGTAAATGGCCAACATCTAGTACCTATCACCCCTCAATCACTGTGCGATTTCTCATTTCAGAAATATGTTCCCACCAAACTTGGTCCAAGCCTGCACGCAGCAGGTGAGCTTCGCAATGAATATTTGCAACATTTGCTCTACTTTATATGCATTCATTCTTAACACAGTGAAATAACTATCAGTGTAGAGATTTCTCATGCAAACAAATACCGGGCTTTTCCAAATATACAAAGGAATCTGTCTGTGTGATGATTACAGTAGGAACAGGCTAACTCAGAATGTAAACTAAAAAACTGAGGGAGCCATTTGACTTACACTGGAAAGGATGTAAACGTCTAGTAGCAACAAAGGAGGAATCTTTGGCCTCTTTTCTCAGAGTTGTTGTGGACGAATTGAAGGTCGCGGTGGGGTCTAAGTTGGATTGGCGGGACATTGGCAGGGCAGCGACAGTGGCATGGTGATGGCGGGATAAGAGGGAGAGTCTGGAATCTGAGAGGAGGAGACCTCTAAAGGCAGGACTATACCGAGGCTTGAAAGAACGTTGGACCTTTAGGAAACAGGCATTCAACACAAAGCACCATTATCTGATTCATGAGGTTGAGATTAGTGCAGTGGTCTGTTTCAGCTCTGTCAAAGGGCACTGGTGTAACCTCGATCCCCTAATGCCCTCATCCTCCAGTTCAAAACCAAATATGGAACGCGGGTGGTTCGTCTGACGGTGACAGTGAATGACACCATCTTCAACTCAACCAATGCCACCCAGGAGATCATGGAGATCACCCGGGAGGAGGTGATCCCTGTGCCAGGTCAGGTGAACGGGGTCAACGCCCTAGGGCTGGTGGTCTTCTCCATGTGCTTTGGCCTCATAATTGGCAACATGAAGGAGCAGGGCCAGCTCCTCAGGGACTTCTTTGACAGCCTCAACGAGGCGATCATGCGTCTGGTTGCCATCATCATGTGGTAAGAACTTGATTTTCACGGAAGTTGTGTCAAAATGTGTCGCGAACGCACTTACCTTCCCCAGTAATGCGTCGTTCCTCTGCTCCCCTCAGGTATTGTCCTGTTGGCATCCTGTTCCTCATTGCAGGGAAGATTGTGGAGATGGATGATCTGACACAAATGGGCGGCCAGCTGGGCATGTACACCATCACGGTAATCATTGGCTTGCTGATCCACGGCGTTCTTATTCTCCCCACACTTTACTTTGTCATCACGCGGCAGAACCCCTTCATCTTCATCGCCGGGCTTGTGCAAGCTCTGATCACGGCACTGGGGACTTCCTCCAGGTAAACCGCATCCAGTCTACATCCATACCACACTTCAGCAACTGAATCACATTGTTCCCTTAAAATGTCCACTAAACCTGTTTCTGTCCCTTCGTCTCCCAGCTCAGCCACACTCCCCGTCACATTCAAATGTCTGGAGGAGAACAACAGACTTGATAAGAGAGTCACACGTTTTGTGTTGCCGGTGGGTGCAACCATCAACATGGACGGAACGGCGCTGTACGAAGCGCTGGCGGCCATCTTCATTGCCCAGGTGAACAATATGGAGATGAACTTTGGTCAGATCATCACAATAAGGTACGAATCAAGAGTACAGGGTAATCAATCAATTATTAATAGAAAAAATCCCAACAACAGGCACTGTAACTGTTTCATCGTATGCATGTTTCTCCATCAAAAAGCATTACAGCAACTGCAGCCAGTATCGGAGCTGCAGGCATCCCTCAGGCTGGCCTGGTCACCATGGTGATTGTACTGACCTCTGTTGGACTTCCTACCGATGACATCACTCTCATCATTGCAGTCGATTGGTTCCTGTGAGTCACTCTTTGCGCTGGCGACTTACAGTTCTAATCCTATGATATTATAAACATATGAACAACGTAATATTTGCACATACATCGATGTGCTGTGAATGCACACTTTGCCATATCTCTGCAACTGTAAGTCAAATCATTACGTGAATCGTCTCTCATTTTAAAGGTCAAACCCACCTTATCTACTACCACCTAGTGACACACTTGTCGTCTCTCCCTGGAGTCTTGTTCCACATCTTCCCTTTTGTATTGAATATTTTTTGCAATGAGTTTTAACATAGAAACATAATTAGGTTTCCCAAATTAATCATTTCAATTAGAATACCCTTCCCAGAAATTACTCAGCTAATTGGGGTAATAAGAAAAAAAACCCTTCTCTCCTTTAACTAGGATGGACCAAATATGAATGTCTGTCAAAGCTTCATGAAGACAGGCACCTTTCACACTGAACAGAATAAAGTGCAGCCTCAAAGGAATAAAAGCCCACATTTTCTTAAAGATGATAGGAGGAGTTATGAGTATCCCCCCCCCAACATGTCCGCTTATCATCCAAGCCTTTTGTTCTCTGTTTTCTTTCCAGGGACCGTCTGCGTACCACAACCAACGTTTTGGGCGATTCCATCGGAGCCGGCATCGTGGAGTTTCTGTCTCGACATGAGCTTCGCAGCAAAGACGTGGAGATGGGAAACTCGGTGCTGGAGGAGAAGGAGAGGAAGAAACCTTACAAGCTCATTTCCCAGGATAGCGATTTTGAAAACGACAAACGCCCACACAGTGAATCCAACATGTAGTGAAGTCCTTAGCATCAGTAACATCCATCAATATCACACAAGGACACACTAATACACACACGGCGACACATACATAAACTTATAACTGCTACTTTTTTGGGGGGGAGGGGGATCATAATTGTGTGATTTTGTTGTCAACATGTTTTCTCCCGCAGATGATTTTCCTTATTGTCGATATTTCATGACACTTTAGGTTCTTTTAAAGCTGCAATAAGCGATTTTTCTGATCAGTATAGGGTGACAGAAACTGCAACACATTTGTAAATAAAGCACAGCAAAGCTGCTGGACTACGGAGGCCCCAAATGACAAAGCTAGCGAAGGATAAAGGCTAACAGCTAAGCTAACCATACCTACGGAGAAGTGTCGCTGTTACCAGTCTCACTTTGCCAGAACTTTCTCCCACTGAAGGTTACATGTCCCACGATGACAAGTGAAGAGGCAGGTAGCAAGTTAACTAGTTGAACAAATGTTTTTTTTTCAGGAACAGCGAGGGAGGAGACAAGCTAGGTTTAAAAAAATTAAAAGCTACTGAGTGGGCCGGGAAGAGCTTTGTACCGGTACGGATTTTGACGCCAAGCTTTAGAAAAGAGGTGAAAACAGCAACACAGCTGCTGCTGTGTGGATATTGGTTTATATTATTATGTCTCAATGAAATCTCCACATAGCACACATTAGTTTCAGGACTGGTTATAAGGTCGGATATCGCTTATTGCAGGTTTAACCTTTGTTTCTTTATGGTCTTGTCCCAGAGGTGATGAATTTCTTACATTCCTCTTTCATCAAAAATGCCATTTGTTGCTTCTGTGCTGCAAATAGGCCTGGTAGTTTTTGTTTTGTACGTTGCTTTTCTTAATTAATATTTTAAAGTGTAATATCATATTGGCCTAGATCATTTAGACGTTGATGTGAAAGTAGGTTTTGACAGGGGATGTAAAGAAGATTTAGAAATTGACGACAGAACATATAAGCCCATTAACAAAGCACATGGCATGTTGCTGGGTACACAGCCATATAGTCATAGACTGAATGGTATAATGAGGAAATTGATTGGTTTTGAAAGTATTATGGATAACTTAAGAAATAATGTATTTAGACTTTTACCATTTTGCTACCTAGATATGCATAACTCAACTTTTTGTTAACAAATTTATATATCTATTGTCCCAACATTAGCTGGTTAATATTATGGTTATTACAGGTATATTACACAATATTAAAGTTGAAATATTAAAGTTCATACACTGGTTTCAGTAGTACAGACTCTCTCGCTTTCTGTCTCAAGCATACACACTAGTGCTGCACACGAGTACATACACACACATACACACACACACACTCACACACACACACACACACACACACACACACACACGTAACATATATTCAGGGCTCGACTGACATGATTTTCTTTTGTGAAAACAAACATAATAGTTTGAGAGTGAATTAAAACAAACAGATTATCTTTATTATCTTTTCCCTTTCATGTCAGTTGTCGGGGGTCACAGTGGTTTAAATAAACATGTGAACTGTTCCATCTGTCTTCTTTGCTGTCTTTATTGGAAAAGGTTATCATGTTGTGTCAATATTGTACAATGAATTGACCATTTGTGTTCTTGTGGGACAACAAATCAAACGCCTCTTTCCTAGACACAGAGCACACACTGCATGAAGGGCCCCAACTCCAATGAAAGGGCCCTACTGGCCTTAAAATGCATTGTGGTTGATTAGTTTTCAATCATATGAAGAGATGAACAGAATTGTCCAGTGTCTGCATGGAAAAATAAATAAAAAATAACATAGGCTATTTACAAAAAAAAAAAGTTTATATATATCATAAAACTATTTTCTATATTGTAAATCCTAACTGAAATTTCAATTCAAATTATTCACAAATATGCATCCATTTTACAAGCCATTCCATGCTCCTAATAAAAGTATAACCCAATACTATATATTTTAGGAATTAGTCTACAACATAGTACATTTTGTCATTCTTCCCAACTGAATTCTGTGTACAGAAAAGGTTTAGGCTAATGTTTATATCATTATATCATCAATTGACATGATAAGTGAGCAAACACCTCAGAGCTGGAGAACAGGTCGTTATGTATTGATCATGACACCTGGTGGTAAAACATGGTGCTACAACAGGGGTAGAGCTTTCTAGGTGACATACGGTAAGCGTTTCCCGGGGGGATTGGGAATTGCACATAACACCGCACATAACCCAGGACATCACATTTACATGGTACACACCTTAGACCACCGATCCACCGGGACACCCCTGGATTAATGCAATAGTTTACATGACACAATTTATCCATAAAAAAATCAGAAATCCAGTTTTGTCATGGATATTTGCAATGTGGCTGTCATACAGTGCAGGCAGTCTTCAGACAGTGTAGATTATGAGGATTAAGTTACATACATTTTACAGTTTGTAGACACTGAAATCACTAGGCAGCTGTAGGAGAGACCAGGTAACACGGGATAGTTGTAACACGTTAAATTCCCAGGCCCACATATGAAAAGAAAAGAAGCTCTGAAGAAAACTGGCAATTTTATAGACACATTTCTGATTTTGAGGTGAGTAATTTTTTGTTTTTTTGTTTTTTTTTGATAGCACAGTGTGTTTTTTTTCAGAATTATCAAACTTATCTCAAGATAATCAGCAGATTTTGGAGGTTAAAACTATATGGTTAGCTTATGCTAATGTTACATCGTGAGGCTGCCAGCTGTTTGATGGCAGCTAGGGTTGGGGATAGTTGTAACAGAAAACACACACATGTTTCTGTTCAAAGTGTCACACTGTGGTCATTACATTTGTGTTAAACTCATGCACACATACAGTGTTCTGTGAAAAATGGCAGCTAATTTGAAAGGTTAATATGAGCACAGCAAATTTATGACGTAATATATAATGGTATACTAAATACATGTGTTGTTAATGTTAAACATGCATGTGCACACTTTCTCTCTCTCTCTCTCTCTCTCTCTCTCTCTCTCTCGCACACACACACACACACAGAGGTGAAACTGCTCCACAACTGTAAGTTGATAGATTGTGCCATTATGATTTTACAAAAGGTGTTACATTTTACCACAAGTGTTGTTACAACTAACCCAGGATGTGGGGTATAGAATGTAACATTTCTCTCCCCGTCTTTGAGACAGAATAACTCTATCTATCTCAAATGAGAGAGGAGATATGGACAGTGTTACAATCTTCCCCGGTCTCCCCTATAGTAAATCTGTAGGGACAACACATTTATACATACAGACCCTCCTTCATTACTTTAAAGGGTAAGAATTGATGAAAAACATGAACATGGAGGCAAAAAAATGTATATGTCCATGTCTAATGTTATCAGTCTGTGTTGATGCCAGTGGATATTCCTACTTACTTATACCTAGTTGTTTCTCTTATAAGTAAGTAGCCTATACCCTTATAGCCTACTTATTTACAATGGAGAATTGAACTGTTTAGTGGACTTAAGATCCTCTCTCTATTTAACCATAATATTTACCAGACTAAACACATGTACTGCCCACATTGCCTCACCCTGACCCATTTTCCGCACTTCTCTCAGTTCTCTCAGTTTTCCATCAGGTACAGAGGATCGTATCTGTGGAACAAATGGACTCCCATTTCAAAGTATCCACCTCTGTTAATAATTATACGTAAATATAGACTGAGGATCCATCTGATGTCACTATAGTTGCGTAATCGTCCACACACTCACATGCACACACACAGACACACTTCTCACGCCCACACATCTAGGCCTACACATTCATTCACATTTAGTTGGTTTCCTTGTTGTCATTGTATGATTGTCTGTTTTTTTTTTTGTTTGGTTTGTTTTCCTAATTTTCTTTTCTTCCTTTTTTTTTCATCATTATTGTCAGATATTGTTTTCATTTTATGGTAATCAGGTGAGATACTATAAGAGTGTCATTTTTGTACGTTGCATTTATTTGTTACTATTTTCTTTGTGCAAAATAAATAAAACAAACAAAAAAAATGTTTGTTTCTTTCTTTTTGTATCCTTTTGTTCTGTAAGTTTAATGATCTTGGAAGTATTTGAGATGTTCCTTATTTTGTTATGTAGCTTACATTTTCATTGCTTTAAAAACAAACAAACAAACAGCCCTATGATTAATTACATAGTGAAATTAAAGACACTACAGGACAAATGAAGCACTCACCATTGATGCACACTCATGTCAATACATTTCAAATCATTTACAGTGTTGTCGTTTTGCATGTTCTTTTGTTTTATCATTGACTTAACCACTAAGAAGGAAGTTTTTTTTTAATTATTATTATTTATTCTTTTTAATTGTATCCGTAGAAATTCTATGTGGGGCCAGGGGTGGGGGAAAAATGTAAAAAAAAAAAAAAAAAAAAAAAAAAAAAGAGTAAATACAGTTAAATGAATAAATACATTTATGAAAAAAACAAAAAAACAAACAAAGATCTCTATGTGTTTTGGGGATTTTTGCTGTTTTTGGGCGCAGTTTTTTAGTCTGCATTATTTTATAGTATTATAGTTATAATAGGCTATAGCTAGTATTATGCCTTGGTCAGGTGGATTGCTTAACACCGGAGGTTATTTTGAGTTCATGGGTCCTTTAACGCCGGTTTTAACGTAAAGTGGGTGGAGAGTGAGTCGGGAGGCGTGTCTTCACGGATAAAGCCAGCTCGTGTAGCGGTTGTGTTTAGTCTAATCGTTAGGATAATACACATTTCCATTGGATTCTATCACTGTTTGCACTACACGGACTCTGCTCCGATTTCACTCGCGGGCATAGCAGCCTTTCACCGACAATGCAAGCCGACGTGTGTCCCGGGAAAGACCTGGGCCGGGCGCTGTGCATCATCACCGGGGCCTCCAGAGGATTTGGCCGGACGGTGTCGAGGGAGATCTCCCGCTTGTTCAAGCCGGGCTCGGCGCTCGTCCTGGCGGCCCGCTCCCGCGACGATCTGCGGGCGCTGCAGGCGGACCTGGCCGCGGCGGGGCCGGGGGCGGACGGGACGGGCCCGGCGGTTCAGTGTGTGGTGGCCGATCTGGCGGGGAAGGAAGGGGTGGAGAGTGTGATCAGAGCGTCCAAGGAGGCGGCTTCGGATGATATCGATCACCTGATATTAGTCAACAATGCCGGTAAGAGGGGAAGGGGATACCTGTTGCAGCCCAGCCCAGCAGTGGCGTGCACACACTCTGAAAGGGGGCAGGGACACGGGAGAGGGGTGGGGGGGTGGGGGGTGCTCCAGGGAGAAATTAAACAAAAACTGATTTACATGTCTTTAACTCTGATACTCCACAAACCAGTACTCGCTTAAAATAACCTTACATTTAATTATTTCATGCAAAATCCCCTTAAAATTCAGTTATTAATGGAGGAGATCCCATTAAAACCGCCTTAAACGCCCCTTAATGTTTGACTGCTTACTTTCTAATTTTATGTAAAATTCAGTTCTTTCCATTAATAACTTATTAATAACCCTGTAAACCTGCACAAAAAGCATGAAAAAACCCTTAATTAGCCTACTTAGTGTCTCCCTTATAAACCCATGATGCTAACCTTACTTTATTAAAGCTGTGTTATGTTTAATGGATAATTCATGTTTATGTAATGGAGAAATTAAGGACATTTCAGGGATAAAAGTGTAAAAGTTTGAGGCATAAAATGAAATGCAATATGAAATTAAACCACTTCAAATCAAATGTATATACAATCTGAACCTAAAGTACATGCAGTTTCTTCGTTTAGCAAGGTAGTTTCCTTTATCATTTTCCAGAAACTAAGAAAAAAATATTCCATACAAGATAAGAAAGCACTCAACCAAGTAAGTAGGTCTTTCTAGATTATGTCACTTGGTTTATACAAACTAAAGGTAGTGTTGGTATTCAGTAAATGTCTGTTTTCATCCACAAGTTGCACTGTTCTATCAGTTACAGTCAGTGCCCAACTTTTTTTTTGCCCTGAAGATTTCCAGGTGAAATTGCATCAGGCTGCTGAAAGTGAAGAGGCTTTTTGAGAATCACTTTACAAACCAGTAATCCCTTAAAATAACCTTACATTTACATGATTCACCCCTTAATTCATGCAAAATCTCCTTAAAATGAGTTAAGGGAGTTATTAATGGAGGAGACCCCATCAAAACCTCCTCAAACTCCCCTTAATGTTTGACTGCTTACTTTCTAATTTAATGAAAAACTAATGGAGACAGGAACTTTCCCTTAATAACCCATTAATAACATGTAAACCTGCACAAAAGGCATGAAAAATCCCTTAATTCCCAGTGTCTCTGTGAACCAACCCATGAATAAATCCCTTATAAACCCATGATACTAACCTTACTTTTTTTTTTAAAGCTATGTTATTTTTAATGGATAATTCATGTTTATGTACTGAGAAATGAAGGACACTTCAGGGATAAAAATGAAGGGGTTTGGTTTGTTAAGTTTGCCATGCTATTTTAAATATTTGTCCCATAGTAGTTGTAGGCCAGGGGAAGGAGCCGAGGGTCTTATGCTTTCAAACGATCATCAGACACACTCAGACTGTCCCAACATGCTGTCCCCGATGTGACCGTAACCCCCCACCCCCCCTTCCTCCCCCCCCCCCAGCCTCCCTGGGCGACGTGTCCCGCTACGCCACGGGCTTCGTGGACATGGCCGAGGTGGACGCCTACCTGTCGCTGAACGTCAGCTCGGCCCTGTGCCTCACGGCCGGCGTGCTCGGGGCGTTCCCGCGGCGCCCGGGCCTGCGCCGCACGGTGGTCAACGTCACCTCCCTCTGCGCCCTGCGGCCCTTCCCCTCCTGGGTGCTCTACTGCACGGGCAAGGCGGCCCGCGAGATGATGTTCCGGGTGCTGGCGGAGGAGGAGCCCGACCTCCGCGTGCTGAACTACTCTCCAGGTAGGGAGGGTGGGGGTGGGGTGGGAGGGTGGAATCCTTGAAATACCCAAGTTTGGGCTCGTTACACCCCCCAGTCCAAGCAGAACCTGACACTATTGTAGGAAAAGTGGGTCAGTGTCTTGAGTTAAGGAGCGGTGGTGCTGTAGGATCGTGGTTTCAGATAATAATGACACTTCTAATATGACACTTCCGAAGCCGGCATCGCACCACCGAAGAAGACTGAGGGGAAGAATTCCTCTCCCCCAGCCCGTGAATGAAAGCTGCGGCTAAAGTAAAAAACTCCACCCTCAGATCCTCTTGCACTGTTAGATATCATCGGTTTATGATGTTCAATGACCCAAATCTGAGAATATTTCTATTGTCAGATATGATTTTGTCCAGAATCCCATGACTATCTGTATTGTAGGTAGAGAGATAACAGAGAAACTATGATCAAAACAGTCATTCTTCTACATTCTCTATTTGTGTTCACTTCTTGTAAATGAAATAATGCTGAAGTTTAACAATTCATCAGTTTGCTGGGGGACCCCCTGGAACCCCCTCAAGGACCCCTGGTGGTCCCCGGACCCCATGTCGAGAACCACTGTTCTACTTGTTATTGATTTCCCAGAAGCTGTGGGTTAGATGGGTAGAGAGCGATAGTGATGGTGATAGTGATAGTGATAGTGATGGTAAGAGCAGGTGAGCGAGTTTTTCCAGTTGAGTGAGAGCTCCGCCCCCTTATTCAAAACTCACAACATGTCTTGCGGCTGCATTGCATTGTGGTCTATTGAGGCTGCTATTGGTGGAGAAACTGCTATCTCTGCTCTCTCTCTCTCTCTCTCTCTCTCTCTCTCTCTCTCTCTATGATGAATGTTTCCCTGCATGATCGGTTTGCTGATACTAGTGATGTTTTAGATCACTGAAAACACTGCATCACCAGTAGTTGTTTTTATGTTTATTTCTAACATCAGTGGTGAGAATTGTGTCTTATATGAAAGCACCTACGGATGAAACAGAGAAAAGTGTGAGAAGGTGGAACATGTCTTTTTTATGCTTTTACTTTTTTTATGCATATATGCCAATAACTTGACATGTGGCGTTCACTATTACCAGTAGGAAACAATTTTATCTGTCTGTCTTATGCATTTCTGTGTATTTCTGAAATCTGAAGGGCTGATTAGTTTTTCTTAGTCTGCCCCGATACATACTCGCCTAGAACAATGATTTAGTCCACATCCACACAGAATCTGATGAGAATATTTTTATTGTCAGATATGATTTTGTCCAGAATTCCATGACTATCTGTATTGTAGGTAGAGAGATAACAGAGAAATTATGATCAAAACAGTCAATCTGCTACATTCATAATGCTGAAGACCCCCCCCACTAGAACCCCCTCAAGGACCCCTGGTGGTCCCCGGGCCCCACGTTGAGAACCACTGGGCTAGAAGTCTCCTCGATGCCTTATGTCCCATCGTGCATACCTCTGTTTTGGACTAAGTCAGCTGGCTGTGGTTATCTTATACAATTCTTAACACCGTTTTTGAGGATAAGCCGAGGAATGAGGACAAACTTATCAAACGTATTTTGTTGTTTTGTATACTGTGCAAAGTCTTATGCACACTAGATTTTTATTTTTTATATGAATTTTGTCTCAGATGTTTATTTATTTGTGTTCTGCATTAGTGTGTCAGTAGACCGCTCTTATAGGATTTTTTTTTTTTATATTTAGAACCTTTTCATTTAATCATTTTTGAAAGCATCTTCACTTTACAGAATATTTTTTGGTAACACTTTATAATAACCATCATTAATAAATGGTAAATTGATAGTTAATTAAACTTTAGTTAATAGTTATTTTACTGTTAACAAACAATGAAATGATCATTAATAATGTTTACTAATTATTAGTAATGCTATAATTTATGTTATTTTATCATTCGTTTGTGTAATATAAAATCATTTGTTTATAAATGATATATTGTATCATAGCTTTTTACCCTTTTTACCGTCTCTTATCAGCTATGATACAATATATCATTTATAAACAAATGATTTTATATTACACAAACTAATGATAAAATAACATAAATTATAGCATTACTAATAATTAGTAAACATTATTAATGATCATTTCATTGTTTGTTAACAGTAAAATAAGTATTAACTAAAGTTTAATTAACTATCAATTTACCATTTATTAATGATGGTTATTATAAAGTGTTACCTATTTTTTTTACATGTGCCAAGACTTTTGCACAGTACTGTAGGCTGCAAATGATATTTTTCACAGTTTAGCACAATATCAGCACTATATTCCATTGCAGCCACTAAAGTGTGTCCTCTGTGTGTGTGTGTGTGTGTGTGTGTGTGTGTGTGTGTGTATACCCAGGCCCTCTAGACACAGCCATGCAGGCGGAGGCCAGATCCAGCACAGCCGACCCCAGCGTCAAGCAGTCCTTCTCGGCCATGTTCTCCCAGGGCCAGCTGCTGAGCTGCGAGGCGTCCTGCGCCAAGCTGCTGAAGCTGCTGCTGCGGGACGACTTCGCCTCCGGAGCCCACCTCGACTTCTACGACCTGTAAGGGGGGGGGGGGGGGGGACCTGTAGGAACCGGATCAGATCAGTCTCGTTTTAAAACGTTCTCTAGACAGGGAGAGAAGACCTCGACGAAATGCATGCAAAATCCGCTTAAAGTGAGTTAAGGGTGTTATGAATGAAGGAGACCCCATCAAAACCTCCTTAAACTCCCCCTCGATCCTGGGGCGAGAGGGGAAGAGGACGCGGTGTGGTTTTCAGGGCCTGATAATGAGCTGATGGTAGATGGTATGAATCGAATGAAACGAACCAGTAATCCCTTAAAATAACCTTACATTTATATTAATTCACCCCTTAATCCATGCAAAATCCCCTTGAAAATTAGTTAAGGGAGTTATTAATAGAGGAGACTCCATCAAAACCTCCTTAAACACCCCTTAATGTTTGACTGCTTACTTTCTAATTCAATGTAAAATTCAGTCAGACAGGAACTTTCCATTAATAACTCATTAATAACCTGTAAACCTGCACAAAAGGCATATAAAATCCCTTAATTACTAGTGCCTCTGTGAACCAACCCATGAATAAATCCCTTATAAACAATGATACTAACCTTACTTTATTAAAGCTGTGTTATTTTTAATGGATAATTAATGTTTATGTAATGGAGAAACGAAGGACATTTCATTTTCTCACTATTTAAAAAAGCTTAATTCAAAGATCTATATGTTTTTAATGATTGGAAACTAGATTTTTCAGCTTTTCAACTCCTTTCTTAGTAGTAACTTTAAAATAAGGCGGCATTAAATGCAACATATTTCAATCAATGAGGCTTTATGTATATAGTAATATTGTGAAACACGGTTACAAAGTGCATTACAAGAGATAAAAGAGCAGTAAAAGACCAAACAGTGTCATGGTGCCTTAACTGTGTGTTTATATGGTGTGTAACGTTTGACTCATGTATGATGATTTCCTTTATGAATTGTTCACATTACTAAACTGTGAATGACACTACAGATGCTGTGCTTAATTGTTGTGACATGTCAGATTTATATAGTTTTCTTTAATGGAGATGTTCCACTTCGTTTTCCACTTAAGGTCCGTGTGAAGATTTGTCTGCTCTGTTCAGATCTCTTACAGAAGCGTTTGTTAAAGATATTTTTCCACACATTCCTCCGGAGAATGCTTGCAGCTATTTTTTTTATACAAACATTATTGGGGAAAATGAAGCTTTGTAATGGTTTACCTCAGATTGTTCTCCAAGTCAGTGTACTTTGTTAAGTGTATTTTAGAGAAATAAACAAATAAATCCAATTTCTCTGGTTCATTTTGATTTTCTTTTCTGACTTGACTTTAATACACGCTTGTAGTGCATGTTGAATCTGATGAGAATAATCATAATATATAGGTGACACAACGATAGCAGCTGCTTTACATGTACCAAGCCCTTATGAACCAGCAGTCCCTTAAAATAACCTTATATTTTCATTCATTTACATTAATTCACTGCTTAATTTATGCAAAATCCCCTTAAAAATAATTAAGGGAGTTATTAATGGAGGAGATTCCATCGAAACCTCCTTAAACACCCCCTTAATCTTGACTCCTTACTTTCTAATTTAATGAAAAATTAAGGGAGACAGGAACTTTTCCATTAATTTCCACTTAATAACCCTGTAAACCTGCACAAAAGGCATGAAAAATCCCTTAATTACTAGTGTCTCTGTGGAGCAACCCATGAATAAATCCCTTATAAACCCATCATACTAACCTTACTTTTTTAAAGCTATGATATTTTTAATGGATAATTAATGTTCATGTAAAGGAGAAATGAAGGACATTTCAGGGGTAAAATGAAGGGGTTTGGTTTTGTAGTATACTGTCTTTTTTATTTTCTCAAAACCAAGTCACTCCTGGTCAAATGTCTTGTGTGAGGAGGAGAGAGGATTCACATACATGTTGTTGTAGTCCAGGAGTTTTGCAATAGGCCTACTATCAGTGATCAGGATCAGCAGGACCCATGGGTGTAAATGCACTGGAACACAGTCACCAGTTTGTCCTACCTTCACCTTGCCTGAAGCCAACCGAGAACTATGCCATCCCTCCTGACACACACAAGCCTATATTCACACTCGGGTTCCACTGATATGTGTTTTTGAAGCCTGATACAGATATTTTTTGTGCCAATATTTAATGTCAGTAAATTTGACTATTTTCATGCCAAAAAATTACGTGTTCAGTGTTTCCCCCGGTTTTATTCTTGTCAGGGTGGAAAAGCCTCTGAAACATCATTTAGACCATCATGGGACACTGAAACTCTCCACTGAAACTGAAGGCACCACATCTAGTCAATGGTAGGGAAAAGAAGAATTACATTACAAAAACATAATGGGACAACCTCCGTTATATCGGCAGTGGATGCCATGACTGGCTGATATCCAATATTTAATTAAAGGCCAATATTGGCTCCAGTCAGACTCGAGTCACAGTTTGAATCGCTTGAGACTTGACTTGATACATGAAGAGAAGACTTGAGACTTGACTTGACTTGGGTTCTGGTGACTTGGGACTTGACTCTGACTTGTACTCTGATGACTTGAAAAGGTTTCTAAAGTCTTGACTTGAGATCTTGTGTTTGTGTAAATGACTTAGATTGAAAGTGATGAGATTTGTTCCAGCAGACAACTGAATTTAAATTCTGTTTTCTGAATTTGTATGGAATGATTGAATTTATTGAAGTTGAAACTGATTATAGAAATCAAACTCATGATGCTCTTACCAAGTTTTTATCCTATTAAAACCATATTGCATTGAAAAGTCCTAGATATTTAGTTTTCTTTAAGATATTAAATTGATACTGGACTCTTGATTTGTTCTGACTTGACTTGCTGTTCTACATTTAGACTTGAGACTTGACATTAACGACATGGACTTGACTTGCTAATCTACATGTAGACTTGGGACTTGACTTGAGACTTGTGCCTCAAGACTTGAGACTGACTTGGGACTCGAGCAAAGTTGACTCGGTCACAGGGCTTAGTTTACTCGGGGTTACAGTGGGCGGTATAGAGCCCATTTCCAATGCACTGTGAAAAAAGATACAGCAGAGAGGGAATGTGTATGTGTGTGAGAGAGAGAGAGAGAGAGAGAGAGAGAGAGGGAGTTTGAGCAGAGTCTGCTTCCTGTCATCTGCCTCTCGCTGTCCTCTGACAGACGGACACAGCTGCCCCGGACCAAAATACCCCGGGAGGCCTGAACCAACCCAAACAAGGGGAGGATACCCGCCATGGTACCCCTAGACCATCTCTATACCTCCCCCCCCCCAATCCCACAGCTCACCCCCCCACCCCCCCAACTCAGGGGGAGGTGGTACGATCCCTAGAGGGCAAGGCTATTTTTGGGTCAGGGCTGAGGAGAGAGAGAGAGAGAGAGAGAGAGGGGGGCAGGTGCTGTTGGATGTTGGTGAGAATTGAACGATATCTCCCCCTCCTCTGTGTTCGGTCCGGTCGGTGCTATGACTCTGGGGAACATGGACAACGTCGAGCTGTTCGACGCCGGGAAGAAAGGCCGAGGCCTGAGGGCCACCAGGGAGCTCAGCGCCGGGGAGGTGGTCTTCTCCGAGCCCAGCTTCTCTGCGGTGGTCTTCGACAGGTGAGGAGGCTCCCGGAGGGCTCGTGTTGATGTTTTCACTCTTAATCTGGTCTTTGCCCGGTCTGGCTGACACAGTGCCAGTGATGTGTCAGCTGTCCTGTCCTACATTAAGGCTGAAGACTTTATTGGCTTTATTGAGACTCTTAAGTCTTATAGGTACATGTAAAAATCTTGAATCTCGAAATGAAAAGTTTCTAAATGTTAGTTCAGTTTGTTTTAGTTTAGCAGAAAACAAATAAACACACAAGACAAAATTAATATAAAAAATCGAAGGTGCCTAAGACTTTTGCACAGTACTGTATATGTCTGTATATTTCTGTGCATTGATATTTGTATCACACCTCCAATTATTTGATATTGCTTTCTCAAGCGGCTCCATGCATCCATTGCATTATTATGATATTGCAATGGGTAAAATTAATTACTTTTGGCGACTATAAGTTGCAGAGCCAATGACTTGAAAAGATATGTTTGCTGCTGTTATTGGTTTAGGAAAGGTGGGAGAGATTTGTGATTCATGCAGCTGATATGAATCCATTTCTGTCTGATCTTAAATATATTGATTTAAGATTTGTTTCATCAATATTTTGCTTGAATCTCTGATGCTCATTTGTGTCCCTGTTAATAATATAAAGTCCAGCCCAGGCTCCTGTCTCACCGGCTGTCATGTCTTCAAAATGCTTTTTCCAAAGTGGAATATATTAGAAGATATTGAGCTGCCATTTTTTACATTTTTGCACCAAAGGAAGCTCCATATTCCGGTCTTCTCTATAACTTGTGTTTCTGTGGGTGTGAGCTCTGGTTTCTATATCAGCTGGAATGCTAGCCGCAGATCTGGTAGCTTAGTGTTAGAGCCATATAAGAGGTGAGGATATCCAACACAGCAGGCATGCAGTGGAAGGATCTGCTTAGTGTAAGACAGGAGCTGTCCAAAACTCCAGAGAAAAAAGAGCTGCGAATGAGAGAGGGGGGGGGAGAGAGAGTGTGTGTGTGTGTGTGTGTGTGTGTGCTTAGGCAGAGGCTGCACAGATCTTTGCTCATCACAAGCCTGCATGTTCACTTTCCTTTTGGACAGGCTGAGCAGACCCTCCTGAATAAACTGTTTACATACAGAGACACATGCTGCTGTGTGGGGTGAGCTTTCTATTCACCGACAGACTTTGAGCTTTTGTATTTTCTAAGCGTTCATTAAAACCGCAGAAGTGTGCAAAACATGGCTATGAAAGTACCCCAAGAAAACTGCGGGGGGGGGGGTTTGAACAGTTTTGTATTAACATATTGGAATATCGATCAGGAGTACAGACTTTACTCTCTAATATCGGCCGCTGCACTGACTTTCATCTTGGCTACTTTGGAGATATTAGTATTTTGCAGTATATGAGTATACACATGCATTCATACCTATTGATTGATTGATTAATGGATTTATTGGTCTATTAGGAAATTCATCTTATGACATACAGATGTCAGATAAAAAACATCAACAATAACCTATAATATAGGCTACATAACACAGTAAACAGGTTCACTACACAGTAAACATAACACAGTAGACAATACAGTACAGTGATGTTTTTTGTATTTAATAATATATATGCATTATAATTATAGATTAGACATAGATCTAGACATATACATAAGACATAATCAATTGTTTACATATATATACATAGAGAGAGGCCATCTTGTTGTTATCCTAATATAAACTCAGAGTAGCCAAGTATGGAGCTGCTTTAATACAAGTTGTATTGTAGGAGAGCAGGAGGAGACCAGTATTTCTTTATTTGGATGGAATTTATCTGCAGATAAAAACGGAGCTTGGAAAATTATACATGTGAAATATATAAGATTTATAATTTCTCCCTTTAAAAGCAAAGTAAATTGTCTAAACTAGCTGCCTTCTTATCTTTTACAGTGACAAAAACAGACATTTTGAGCCATAATCAGTGTGTGAATTTTAACAATTTTCTACCAATTTTTTTTTTTACTTTTTTACTTAATTTTTACGACACCAATTGCACTGTGTTCTGTGTTAGGTTTGCAATGGTTTTCGCATGGGACTTCAAGGCAAAGCTGAAGGAAAAGTGACAGAAGAATTGGCACACAACAGCATAATGTTTAATAATACATTATCCAAAACTTGAACTCTTACTACATTAACTCGTTTTCTAGACTTATCATTGAGGAAACAGTAGAAAGTCCACAACTCGTCCTATTTAAAGCTGCACTAGGCAAGATTTTTTTTAATGTAAAAATATGCCAGTCTTATCAGCCTAAATCACAGAGTGGGGCTGCAATAGAGAAGAGCGTCACATCCTCACTTACTGAGATGCTGTAGATTCTCCCTATTTGCCCAAATTAAATTCTGCATAATATCGGGTTTTGGACAGTGGGAAATCTTCTCCACAAAGGAAGTGACAATTCGAAACTCAGTGAAAACTAAACTGTCTCCTCAACAGGCAGCAGAGAAAGCTGGACTGTTGGTTGAAGTTTCCTAACCCAGCTTTAATGATTTGACTTGGACTCTTTTGTCCCCGTTTTCCTTTCCAGTCTGTCCACTCAGGTGTGCCACAGCTGTTTCCGGCGCCAGGCCAACCTGCACCGCTGTGCCCAGTGTAAGTTCGCCCACTACTGCGACCGCACCTGCCAGACGGCATGCTGGGACGAGCACAAGCAGGAGTGCGGCGCCATCAAGAAG
>NW_027280086.1:0-92104 GCF_046629955.1 Centroberyx affinis
GTTACACTGCGTTACTATGTGTACAGTGTGTCAGTGTGTGTCAGTGTGTTACAGTGTGTTGCTGTGTGTGCAGAATGCGTTACAATGTGTTACACTGCGTTACTGTGTGTACAGAGTGTCAGTGTGTGTTCACAATGTGTTACAATGTGTTACACTGCGTTACTGTGTGTACAGTGTGTCAATGTGTGTTACAATGTGTTACACTGTTACACTGCGTTACTGTGTGTACAGTGTGTCAGTGTGTGTTACAGTGTATGTTACAGTGTGTTACATTGTGATACACTGTGTTACTGTGTGTACAGTGTGTCAGTGTGTCTTACAGTGTGTTACACTGCATAACTGTGTGCACAGTGTGTCAGTGTGTGTTACAGTGTTACACTGTGTTACACTGCGTTACTGTGTCAGTGTGTTACAGTGTATTACAGTGTGTTACACTGTGTTGCTGTGTGTGCAGTATGCGTTACAATGTGTTACAATGCGTTACTGTGTGTACAGTGTGTGTTGCAGTGTGTTACACTGCGTTATTGTGTACAGTGTCAGTGTGTGTTACAGTGTGTTACACTGCGTCACTGTGTGTACTGTGTCAGTGTGTGTTACAGTGTGTTTTACTGCCTTAGTGTGTACAGTGTGTCAGTGTGTGTCAGTGTGTGTTACAGTGTGTTACAGTGTATTACAGTGTGTTGCTGTGTGTTCACAATGCGTTACAATGTGTTACACTGCGTTACTGTGTGTACAGTGTGTCAGTGTGTGTTACAGTGTGTTACACTGCGTTACTGTGTGTACAGTGTGTCAGTGTGTGTTACTGTGTGTACAGTGTCAGTGTGTGTTGCTGTGTGTTCACAATGCGTTACAATGTGTTACACTGCGTTACTGTGTGTACAGTGTGTCAGTGTGTGTTACAGTGTGTTACACTGCGTTACTGTGTGTACAGTGTGTCAGTGTGTGTTACAGTGTGTTACACTGCGTTACTGTTTGTAGAGTGTGTCAGTGTGTGTTGCATTGTGTTACACCATGTTACACTGTGTCACTGTGTACAGTGTGTCAGTGTGTGTTGCAGTGTGTTACACTGCGTTACTGTGTGTACAGAGTATCAGTGTGTGTTACAGTGTGTTACACTGCGTTACTGTGTGTACAGTGTGTACAGTGTGTCAGTGTGTGTTACAGTGTGTTACAGTGTGTTACAATGTGTTACTGTGTGCACAGTGTCAGTGTGTCTTACAGTGTGTTACACTGCGTTACAGTGTGTACAGTGTGTACAATGTGTCAGTGTGTGTTACAGTGTGTTACAGTGTATTACATTGTGTTACAGTGTGTTGCTGTGTGTGCACAATGCGTTACAATGTGTTACACTGCGTTACTGTGTTTACAGTGTGTTAATGTGTGTTACAGTGTGTTACAGTGTGTTACACTGCTTTACAGCGTGTACAGTGTGTACAGTGTGTCAGTGTGTGTTACAGTGTGTTACACTGCTTTACAGCGTATACAGTGTGTACAGTGTGTCAGTGTGTGTTACAGTGTGTTACAGTGTGTTACACTGCGTCACTGTGTGTAGTGTGTCAGTGTGTGTTGCAGTGTGTTACACTGCGTTACTGTGTGTACAGTGTCAGTGTATGTTACAGTGTGTTACAGTGTGTTAAACTGTGTCACTATGTGTAGTGTGTCAGTGTGTGTCGCCGTGTGTTACACTGCGTTACTGTGTGTACAGAGTGTCAGTGTATGTTACAGTGTTACACTGTGTCACTGTGTTTACAGTGTGTAAGTGTGTGTTGCAGTGTGTTACACTGCGTTACTGTGTGTACAGTGTGTAAGTGTGTGTTACAGTGTGTTACACTGTTTTACTGTGTGCACAGAGTGTCAGTGTGTGTTACAGTGTGTTACACTGCATTGCAGTGTGTACAGTGTGTCAGTGTGTGTTACAGTGTGTTACAGTGTATTACAGTGTGTTACAGTGTGTTGCTGTGTGTGCACAATGCGTTACAATGTTTTACACTGCGTTACTGTGCGTAGTGTCAGTGTGTGTTACAGTTTGTTACACTGTGTTAGTGTGTACAGTGTGTCAGTGTGTGTCAGTGTGTGTTACAGTGTGTTACAGTGTGTTGCTGTGTGTTCACAATGCGTTACAATGTATTACAATGTATTACACTGCGTTACTGTGTGTACAGTGTGACAGTGTGTTTTACAGTGTGTTACACTGCGTTACTGTGTGTACAGTGTGTCAGTGTTTGTTACAGTGTGTTACAGCGTGTTACATTGTGATAAACTGCGTTACTGTGTGTTACAGTGTGTTACACTGTTTTACTGTGTGCACAGAGTGTCAGTGTGTGTTACAGTGTGTTACACTGCATTACAGTGTGTACAGTGTGTCAGTGTGTGTTACAGTGTATTACAGTGTGTTACAGTGTGTTGCTGTGTGTGCACAATGCATTACAATGTGTTACACTGCGTTACTGTGCGTAGTGTCAGTGTGTGTTAGTGTGTTACACTGCATTAGTGTGTACAGTGTGTCAGTGTGTGTCAGTGTGTGTTACAGTGTGTTACAGTGTATTACAGTGTGTTACATTGTGTTGCTGTGTGTTCACAATGCGTTACAATGCGTTACAATGCGTTACAATGTTTTACACTGCGTTACTGTGCGTAGTGTCAGTGTGTGTTACAGTTTGTTACACTGCGTTAGTGTGTACAGTGTGTCAGTGTGTGTCAGTGTGTGTTACAGTGTGTTACAGTGTGTTGCTGTGTGTTCACAATGCGTTACAATGTATTACAATGTATTACACTGCGTTACTGTGTGTACAGTGTGACAGTGTGTTTTACAGTGTGTTACACTGCGTTACTGTGTGTACAGTGTTTCAGTGTTTGTTACAGTGTGTTACAGTGTGTTACATTGTGATAAACTGCGTTACTGTGTGTTACAGTGTGTTACAGTGTGTTACATTGTGATAAACTGCGTTACTGTGTGTTACAGTGTGTTACACTGTTTTACTGTGTGCACAGAGTGTCAGTGTGTGTTACAGTGTGTTACACTGCATTACAGTGTGTACAGTGTGTCAGTGTGTGTTACAGTTTGTTACACTGCGTTACAGTGTGTACAGTGTGTACAGTGTGTCAGTGTGTGTTACAGTGTGTTACATCATGATACACTACGTTACTGTGTGTACAGCGTGTCAGTGTGTGTTACAGTGTGTTACAGTGTGTTACACTGCCTTACTGTGTACAGTGTGTGTTACAGTGTATTACAGTGTGTTACACTGTGTTGCAGTGTGTGCAGTATGCGTTATAATGTGTTGCACTGCGTTACAGTTTGTACAGTGTGTACAGTGTGTCAGTGTGTGTTATAGTGTGTTACAGTGTATTACAGTGTGTTATAGTGTGTTGCTGTGTGTGCACAATGCTTTACAATGTGTTACACTGCGTTACTGTGTTTACACTGTTAGTGTGTTACAGTGTGTTACACTGCGTTACTGTGTGTACAGTGTGTCAGTGTTTGTTACAGTGTGTTACAGTGTGTTACACTGCGTTACTGTGTGTACAGTGTGTGTGTTACAGTGTGTTACACTGCGTTACTGTGTGTACAGTGTGTCAGTGTGTTACACTGCGTTACTGTGTACAGTGTGTCAGTGTGTGTTACAGTGTATTACAGTGTGTTACAGTGTGTTGCTGTGTGTGCAGTATGCGTTACAATGTGTTACACTGCATTACTGTGTGTACAGTGTGTACAGTGTGTCAGTGTGTGTTACAGTGTGTTACACTGCGTTACAGTGTGTACAGTGTGTACAGTGTGTCAGTGTGTGTTACAGTGTGTTACACTGTTTTACTGTGTGCACAGAGTGTCAGTGTGTGTTACAGTGTGTTACACTGCATTACAGTGTGTACAGTGTGTCAGTGTGTGTTACAGTTTGTTACACTGCGTTACAGTGTGTACAGTGTGTACAGTGTGTCAGTGTGTGTTACAGTGTGTTACATCATGATACACTACGTTACTGTGTGTACAGCGTGTCAGTGTGTGTTACAGTGTGTTACAGTGTGTTACACTGCCTTACTGTGTACAGTGTGTGTTACAGTGTATTACAGTGTGTTACACTGTGTTGCAGTGTGTGCAGTATGCGTTATAATGTGTTGCACTGCGTTACAGTTTGTACAGTGTGTACAGTGTGTCAGTGTGTGTTATAGTGTGTTACAGTGTATTACAGTGTGTTATAGTGTGTTGCTGTGTGTGCACAATGCTTTACAATGTGTTACACTGCGTTACTGTGTTTACACTGTTAGTGTGTTACAGTGTGTTACACTGCGTTACTGTGTGTACAGTGTGTCAGTGTTTGTTACAGTGTGTTACAGTGTGTTACACTGCGTTACTGTGTGTACAGTGTGTGTGTTACAGTGTGTTACACTGCGTTACTGTGTGTACAGTGTGTCAGTGTGTTACACTGCGTTACTGTGTACAGTGTGTCAGTGTGTGTTACAGTGTATTACAGTGTGTTACAGTGTGTTGCTGTGTGTGCAGTATGCGTTACAATGTGTTACACTGCATTACTGTGTGTACAGTGTGTACAGTGTGTCAGTGTGTGTTACAGTGTGTTACACTGCGTTACAGTGTGTACAGTGTGTACAGTGTGTCAGTGTGTGTTACAGTGTGTTACAGTGTATTACAGTGTGTTACAGTGTGTTGCTGTGTGTGCAAAATGCTTTACAATGTGTTACACTGCGTTACTGTGTTTACAGTTTGTTAGTGTTTGTTACAGTGTTTTACAGTGTGTTACACTGTGTTACTGTGTGTACAGTGTGTCAGTGTGTGTTACAGTGTGTTACACTGTGTTACTGTGTGTACAGTGTGTCAGTGTGTGTTACAGTGTGTTACACTGCATTACTGTGTGTACAGTGTGTCAGTGTGTTACACTGTGTTACTGTGTGTACAGTGTGTGTTACACTTTGTTACACTGTGTTACACTGCGTTACTGTGTGTACAGTGTGTCAGTGTGTGTTACAGTGTTACACTGCGTTACTGTGTACAGTGTGTCAGTGTGTTACAGTGTGTTACACTGTTACTATTTGTACAGTGTCAGTTTGTTTTACAGTGTGTTACATTGTGTTACACTGTGTTACTGTGTACAGTGTGTCAGTGTGTGTTACAGTGTGTACACATACTGTACACACCCATATATACACACATATAAACCGCATATATGCACTTACATGCCCATATACAACGCACAGTGTACATAAACACATGCACAAACAGATACACACAAAGCACATCTGTATATACACGCAGATTCATAGGCGCAAACCAATGAATGCTGTTGTATAGCAGTAACAACAGTATAATCACACAACAGTCCACGTTATTAAAGATTAGTTTTAAGATGTAGTTTGAAACTTTCAACTGAGGTAGTTTAGGGGCCACGACAGAAAAAGCACAGTCACCTCTGGATTTCAATTTAGTCCTTGGGACAGCAAGGAGCCCTAAATTGGAGGATCTAAGAGGTCTAGTAGGAGTTAGTGAGATCAGCAGGTCACTGATATAGCTAGGATATAGCTGTTAAATAAAGCACAGCAAAGCCACTGCACTACGGAGGCCTACGAAGGACAAATGGAAGCATAAATGATAACAGCTAAGCTAAACATACCTGTTGAGAAGTCTCGCCAGTTACCAGTCACACTTTGACAGGACTATCTCCCGCTGAAGGTTCCCACAATGACAAGAGGCAGGTAGCAAGTTTACTAGTTTAACAATTTTACTCACTCGCTTCATCGATTCTGCCTTAACGAGATTACTTTTTTCAAGAATGGGAGGGGGTAAGGGCCGCTTTTAAACAGCGAGGGAGGAGACAAGGTAGTTTTAAAAAAAATGGAAAGCTACTGAATGGGCCGGGAGGAGCTTCGTTACGGTGTGGAATTTGACAACAAGCTTTAGAAAAGAGGGGAAAACAGCAACACAGCTTCTGCTGTGTTGATACTGGTTTATCATTATGTCTCAATGAAATCTCCACATGGCACACATTAGTTTCAGGATCGGTTATAAGGGCTGATAACACTTTTTTTTCTCACAGCCAATGAAAAACCGATATATGTGTACCTATTTCCCGTTTATGATGTACATGTAATATTTCTGTGTAATCTCATCTCATGTTATTTCTTTTTATTTATATATTTTTTTCATTATTTTCAATTTGTTGCTATTATAGGTGAGGCAACACCTGTGTTCTCTGTGTTTAAAGCCCTGAAGAAGACCTACAGTGGTCGAAACATGTTGGCTTTTTTTGATGATTTAGCCACTACAATAAAGGCTTTTTAAATATTTCCTTCCTTGTGGTTATATTTTTATATTTGGAGTGCCTGGATTGTCCTTTTGTTTGTAGCAATCTTTTTTTCCCCGTTTTCCAAGGGCACCCGACACATTTTTGATCCCAGTTTGACAATATAGAGCAACCAGTCATTTCCTTTTTTCCTGATATCACTTATTGCAGGATTAAAGCTATATTAAAGCTGTTACTCGTGTAAAACTGCGGTGGTTCTCTGTGGCTGCGGCTCCATGTTTCTCCATCAGTCTCCAATGCACTTGACGCAACAGTCCGTTCCTAGGCTAGTGTTTCAACTTTCTGGTGACTGATGGAAAATTCAGTGTTCCAGGCTGTCAGCTGTGTCGGCAACAACCTTACCCTTCAAGGTCCCCCATTTCCCTTCCAGACGTTCACTCAAACCCAACTGAAAGGTGGCGGGGGCATGTTCGGGATACACTCTTTTTTGTTGCCGAACAGCATTCCGATCCTGTCGTCCGTCTGGGGTTGAATACCTATTGCTTTCATCACTTTGTTTTCCCCATCTATACGGTTGGAGTCTTCCATTGTGGGTCAGAACACTGGGGGGGGTGTTAACAAAAGCTGGGCGTCTGCTGCCTGATAGACTCCATGGGGGATGCTCACTATCCTTGCTGCTTCCTGTCTGCCCCCCCCCCCCCCTCTTCTCCACAACCCCCACTCTCACACACACACACACACACATGCCCAAACACACACACACGTTCCCCTTTCCCCTCTAGGGCCTCGGGGGTTTAGCCCCATATGGATCAAATCCATTAGCAGGCACTTTCAGACCCATTTGCGTTAATGCTGATGTGATCAATGTTTCAGTCCGTGCGATTCATTTTAAACGGTTTCTTAATTAGACCTTGACCTTGGAGTCAAGTGCGCCAGGGATGAAATCTGTTAAAACGGGTAATGCAGTGGAATTAAAAAAGAGAAGCGGCGAGGAAAGACAAAGAGCGAGAGAGGAAAAACCTTCATTCAGCAGACGTCAATAATGAAATTCCGGACCTAAATTTTTGCCAATGTGGTTTTGCTCGCACAGTCTCCTCTTGTAAATGCGTCTTGTTTTCAGACTGAGCAGTCCATTTCTCCGCATTTTCATACATGAGTAGACTCATTAAATATATCACATATATATACACATCACTATATCACATTTGTTGTTTTTTCCATCTATTTGCATAAAACTAAGTTCCCTTAAATATGTTAAAATTCCCTTAACCCTCTAGAACCCCAGTAGAATTCTAGAATGTTGCTGCAGTTCACTGGGAATTCTCACTTAAATCAGCATTTTCTTGCTCATTCCAAACCGCTATATCTCAAAAATAAAAAAAGAAATTGACAATCACAAGTTTTTCCATTTAAAAAAAAACACAACTTTCCCTTTAATTTGGTACCAAATACATGGCAAGGCGATGCAGGCCGTCCATTACTTCAGTGTCAACATTCACAGTATGACTCTTGGCCGCTATAGTGAAATATAGAACGGGTGCTATGGGGTCTAGAGGGTTAACATGTTCATAGCCTTTACTCTCATCTTCAACACAGTCATCGGTACTGTTTCGAATGACGCTCAAGTCAACATGTTAGAGGTGTTCTTAACAAAAGACGCCAACACAATATGTGCTGCCATTAAAAGAAATGACATTCAGAAATGTTAAAAATTGCTTATCGTTTTAAAAATTGCTTATCATTTAAAAAATTGCTTATCATTTAAAAAATTGCTTATCATTTAAAAAATTGCTTATCATTTTAAATATTGCTTATTTTAAAAATTGCTTATCATTTTAAAAATGGTCTTTTTCCTTGGGTTTTCTGTTGAAGTTTGAGTTTCTGTAGGTGGCGCTCTTTTCTTTGTCTGTTCAGCCATGGTGGCTATCACTGGTTATGCTAACTACGCAGTTCTTCTTCTGTTTATTCCAAACAAACCTGGATTTGTCCCAGACACAGAGTGTTTAGAAAAGCAAACGTGAAAGATTCCATGAACTGGATACAGGTTGAATCACTGTTCTGTTACAGCAGTCAACAATAGAGAGTAGCAAAATGGAAATGTATTTATCTGAAAATGTTGCAGATTAGTAAGCATTTTGAAATCCGTTTTGAAGAGTAAAAGTGGCGCTTTTTTCATTTTCTTTCAAACCATGAAAAGGGAAGTATTTTAGGGTAAAAGTTGACAATTTCTCCATTTCAACTGGATAAGTGAAAAACAATTTTGGCTAATGGAAAAGTGTGTGTGTAAGTGTGTGTGTGTGTGTGTGTGTGTGTAGAGGCAGACCACTTTCCTATAAAAAACTAGCAATGTGACTATCTATCCCCCTGTGTGCAGGCCTGCTGCTCTTATTGCATTACACATGTGAAAGAGCAGGAGTGTGTCTGCAATCCATCCTCAAGTGGTTCACATCTGTTGACTTTGGAAATGGCTGATCTTAAATCTGATAGCCATTTGGTGTGTGTGTGTGTGTGTGTGTGTGTGTGTGTGCATGCCAGAGGGGTGAAACAGCAGGGATGGAGTCCCTAGAGAGAAAGAAAGACCACTTACTAAGCCTGCAGGGGATGGTGCGTGCGTGTGTGTGTGTGTGTGTGTGTGCGTGTGTGTGTGTGCGTGTGTGTGTGTGTTTTTTTTTTAAAGCTTTCTGCAGTTTAGCTGTCCGTCTGTTGCCTTATATCTGACCTCAGGGCTTGACTTCTCAAATAGACACAGTTTCATCAGAAAGCCAGTGGGAATTGGGTTTTCGGACTATCACTGCTGTTATTGGGAAAACCTCGTAACTTTGTTTACATGGTTATTTAGTTAGTTTCATCATTCTGTGACCTGTCAAAACTCATTTTAGAAAATTGTGTGTTTTCTCAAATGCCCTAGCCGTCAATTTGAAAAATGAAAATGTTTCTCAGCACTTGCTGAATAGTTGAATTTTTCAGAGATAAAAGGTTGCTATCTGACAGCAGCTCTATGTGGAGTTTGGAAAAAGCCATTGCTTTCAGTTTTATTTACCCAGACAAGACATTCTACCTACAATATTTGACAGTGTACATTGTTATATATTATATATTTGATACTGTTGATAAAGTATAATATGTAAAGGATATTATATGCTATCTACAGTGTTATTCTTCATTCAGAATTGTTAAAGCTAAAGTTACAATCTGACACTTCTCACCACATACTTAATGTAGGGAACTTTTTAACCTATTTATTAAAAATCATTCAGTCATTCTTCTCATATCTCTACAGCAGTGATTCTCAACCTTTTTCATCTCAAGGACCCCTAATTTAGTCCACATTAGAGCCATGAGATTTGGTCTCTCGGACCCAAATCTGAGAATATTTTTATTGTTAGATATGATTTTGTCCAGAATTCCATGACTATCTGTATTATAGGTAGAGAGATAACAGTGAAACTATGATCAAAACAGTCATTCTCCTACATTCTCTAATTGTGTTCACTTCTTGTTAATTAAATAATGGTGACGTTTAACAATTCATCAATTTGCTGGGGAACCCCTGGAACCCCCTCAAGGACCCCTGGTGGTCCCCGGACCCCACGTTGAGAACCACTGCTCTACAGTATATTTGACTTATTTTGTCAAAATAAGTCACTGTTATGTCTTCATATCTCTATTGTATATTTAACTTATTTATCCAAAGTAAGTCACTGTTATGTCTTCATATCTCTACAGTATATTTGATTTGTTTAGTCACTCCTATGTATCCATATTGCATGTCCCACAGTGTACTAAGAAGTCAGATTCTGTCTTTATCCAGCTTGTGTTACTGAGTCTGTACACTGTCAGTGATTAAGTCAGTTTTCTTTTTTGGAGATAAAGTGTTTCTGACAGCAGTTTGGAAAAAGCCATTCTTTTCAGGTTTATTTTGTGAGGCAAGACAGTTCTTGAAGGAAGGCAATGTGTCCAGGTGCAGGGAAGGTGATAGCCGAACTCCTTTGTTCTCTCCAGTTTGTTGGTGTGTCTGTTGTGTTCTTTCCTCTAATATTTGTTGAATAGTTGTGGTGTAACGCAAAAAGTATAGCTGCCCCCACCTACCGGATATAACTCTCTCTTCAGTAATATAGCTGTAGGGATACTGCCATGTGTTCTGTCTGAATATCGAATCGAAAATTTGTTCAACCTACACAATTTTCTAAAGTCAAATTGAATCTAAATTTCAAATCGGTTCAGTGTCTAGTTGGACTGTATGCTGTAAATGCAAAACATTCCGGATAAAGACATTTGTTATCTACCTTCCTTGGTAATGACTTCACTGCTTGATGGGCATTTTGCCTTTAACAAATATTGTACCTCCTGCGATTTGAAAATTGCAGTAGGCCGTATTGCGATTTTGATAAAATTTCGATTAATTGTTCAGCCCTAGTGCATGGGTTAGTAGCTCAGTTGCTGTATTGACTGAACAAAACATTAAGTTGTGTAGTGGAAATATACTGGGCCTACATGTACTGGGCCTAACTGTTGAACATGCAATTAGTTTCACTTGCCTGAACACTTCCCTGAATGATCTTTAAACTCGTGAGAGTAGCTGCAGCTGCAGCATGCGCATACCGAAGTTAAAGGAGTTAGGCATCCTGTCTTAAAACAATGTAATTAATATGTCAAAAAGGAGATGAGCCGAGGCTGCATAGGACAGTGATATGTCTCGGCTGCAACTAGAAAGCCACGAGAAAGATAAGAAAGTCACGTACCACTATTATGTTTTTAATTCTCGGCCACCGGCTGGAGAAACTACGTGCAGACAGATTCTATTGGTAGAAGAACCAGAATAGGAGGGATTATGTCAGGAATTTGAAAACAAAACTAAAACTGTATAAAAGTATTGTGTTTTGACCATGAGTTCAGTTCTTCTGCAGAACAACTCAGGTCTTTGTTACTTTAATAAAGATCTTTAAAGGCTGATTCACGTGTCTGAGGATTTTTCTTCTGTCAAATTGGAGAACAACTATTCTACGACAGTTGCTATATCCGACTGAACGAACCGTTCAGCAGGGTAGACAGCGCCACCTTTTGATCAAAAGACACTGTACAAATGTGACAGATTTGTTTGTTCATTGTGTTTGCCAAGTGAACTAATTCTGTATATTGGTCAGTGAGTGTTAAACCTGGTTCCGGTTTTTACTGCTGTTGGCTACAAAACTGTCATGTTTACAAAGATGTCAGACAGCCTGAAAAATTTGAGTCAAAAGAATCAAAAAAGAAAAGTGTTGCCCACCACTAGTCAGAAATTGGTAAGGAATAAATATGGGAAAAGGGAGTTAAAAATCTGATGATAAAACAGGTATGTGTCCTTATATATAAACCCTTATTTAATCAGGTAAGTCACCTTGAGATCGAGATCTCATTTTCAAGAGAGTAGTACAATATCAATCAGATAATTAACAATAACACCATAATAGTAACAACAACAATAAGAATAACAATAAGAATAAGAATAAAAATAATAAAATAATAAAAGTATGTAGTAATGTAATGTAATATAATACAATAATAAGTCAATTTAAACAAGTTAAAAGCAGTCACAGCTAAAATCAATCAAGGTTTTGACTAGATTTCTAAATTGACCCATTGGAACCAGAGTGTCAAGCTGCAAAGTACACTGTAATTCATTCCAAATATATAGTGCAAAAAATCTAAAAGCAATCTTTCCCAGATCAGTGTTGATTCTTGGAACCTGCAGCACTAGCCAGTCCTGTGAACGGGTGTTATGTGTTCCAACTCTCCAGCCAATAAGTGACGTTAAATATAAGGGCAATTTTTGGAGAAGCCCTTTATAAATAAATAAAAACAGATGCTGGTCTCTTCTAGTGGAAAGAGAAGGCCAACCCACTTTTTGATAAAGAGTAGGTGATATACTGTAGTTGATATAGTGAATGCTCATCCACATATCCCAGTTCATCCAGCCTGACCACACTGGAAATTGAAACCAGCGTCCTAGCTAAAAGATCCATTAGAATAGTGAATCCATAGATGAACATGAAAGCAACAACCAACCTCTGTCTCATAAGTATCGACTAGTGATGATATCCAGATTGGGTATCAGTAACCTTAGACACACACACACACACACACACACACAGACTAGGCCACACTAGTGCATGCCCGGCAATGTAGCTATGAATATTTAAACACGGGTTCAGGTATCGGATCTGTTCTCATGTGTAAACAGATGTCACAAGAAGCTAAAGGGCTATTTCACCCAAAAGTCAAAATCAGCCACGTTGTCTCTTTTCCTCAAAGGGAAATTTAAATTCTGATTCACTGTTGACCAAACCTGCTGGAATTCTATTTTGTTGCCGCATATAAGAAAGGCTTAACTCTATGTCATAAAAACAAATCGGATCCAGCAGGCAAAGAACCTAGATCAGCATAAAATACTATGCAAGAAAGTGAGAATGTGTGTGCATGTGTGACCAAAAGGTGGAGAGAGGCGGTTCATGACTACCTTTAGAGCCAATTTAAAAGCACAGCGATGATGATCAGGAATAAGATAAGATGGAAGTTTAATGATCCCATGGGGAAACTGCATTGTAATAGGAAAAAGTAATACAAAAAATAAGAAATAAAACAATAAAAACAATAAAAATAGACCAATAACACTCGTTGGGCTATATAAATATGCACAGCTGTCAATTTCAACAGTAGATTTCCTAGTAGAGTGGGAAATATGGGAGAGTATTGATCATTAACATATATGGATTTACTTAAAGTTAAAGTTGTTACTTACAGATGTTACTAACAATATCAATTGCTTACGTAAATATGGATTACTAAAAATGAAGTATGTGCTTTATAAGTGAAACATAACATTCTAAAAATATAAAAATCTGAATATGTATACGGTATGAAATGGTAGAACCATTATAAAAAATTATCAATATATATGCAGCATGTAACAATGACAGGGATATGGGAAACTGAAGAAGCAGATATGTGAATTTACAGCAATGCACATGATGTGCAAATGTGCATCATATTCACATTAACAAGTCTACAGATGGCCATACAGTACATACAGAAAGTGTCTAGGTGTGTAGACATGCATTGTTATCAGATATATTCACATAATGGCGTACAGTTAAATACGTTCCAGAATGATAGTTACGCACTGTAACTCTAGTTCTATGATGTTTCACAGCTCTTTGTAGCCATTTATGAGCTGTTTCAATGTGTTTCATAGGTATTTTTTTTAAATGTATTATTTTTGTAAGGACTTTTAAGGACTGCATTAATCTGGTGAGCTGGACATACCTCAGCATTAAGTGCTATATATCATGATTCAGGAGAACCTAAGGTATCTTTCTAGCAGTCCCAAGTCACCATGCTTTACCATTGTGTGAGCATGCCATATTTGACTGTAATAAAGAAAATGCCTTATGTAAAAACCTGTGTTTTGTAGCATATATTCACAATCAACCAGGCAATTTTTGATCCAATGCAGAAAGGTGCATAGAGGTATTCTGAGCCTCCGTGGGAATTTTTGTGTAAATACACCATTTACTAAGTAAGTTGTAGCCATTTATTTGGCCATAGTCCTAGGCGTGTTTTTTTAGCAGACAATGTGAAATAAAATGCAGTTCTGATGCTACCCATATATATGTGACTAACATAATTAATGAGAATAAATACAAAGTCTCCTACATTACTAGAAACCATGCTGGCAGACAGAAGTTACTACAACAACAAAAAACAATAGTAACCGCACAAAACAAACGCACTGCAAATCTGAATCTGAACAGCCTGAATATCACTGTCAAAAAAAACAAGCAAATAGTAAACATGTTGTCCCCCACCAGTGATGTAGTTCCACCCTTGGGTCAGTCAGTGATTGCTGAGTGTACTTGAAATGTGAGTGAAATTGTATTATTTTCGTATGGGACAATGAAAGGACAGATTGACCATATATTTCTGTTGCCTACTCTCCTCAGAATTAGGCTTACAAGTTATATCTTGAAATGTAGTAACTGTAATTGTCCTGTTTTTACTCAATACAGTACAAAATATAAGAACTACAATACGCAATAAATACAATCCGTACATTACGCAATGTACACTACAATACAATTTATAATACAATATACTGTACAATTTAACATACAACACCAGGAGCCTGAGTGTTATGAATAATACAAATGCTAAATGATAAGTGATATATGGTATTGCACAGTAGGTAAGTGGTAATATGATATAAGTAGTCAACACTGACAGCACAGTGGTAGTGCAGTGATGAGTGCAATAACAGTACAACAGTCCAACAACTGTACAATAACTACAGTGTCTAGTGGTTAGAGGTTTGCCCAAAAATTCTCCATTGACTCTCACTTCAACACATCAACCCAGTCTGATGCCTAAAAAAGTAGGCCTTCTTGTGTGTGTCTTGTGGTTAGGTTTGCCCAAAAATTATGTTACCTATGATAACTTTAACTGTATGACCTGCTTTACCACTGAGTCCCCATTCATTGTCACAGTGGCACAAAGTCAACATTACAGTGTGACTAACTAACTAACAAACAAACAAACAAACAAACTAACGGACGGAGACCGATCCATAGTTCCCCCTTTGGTGGGGGACAATCAGAGCAGGAGGTGCTGGAATTGCCTTCTTGTCCCATCTCCCAGTCTCCTTGTCTGTGACATTCCTGTTCACAGTGTCTCCACTGAACACTGGAGCACAGTGCCACTTTCCTTCTGTCCATCCACTTCACAAACAGCAACTGCTGCTTCTCTTATCCACTGTACTGTTCCCCTGGGGCTCTTCCCTCTGGAGCGCATTTACTTGAGTTGAAGGTATATATCTCTCTCCGGGAGTCACGGCAAGTGCCACATGCAATGAAACCTCACTTATACAAGTCCTTGAAAAGTTTAGGGCTGGTTTGAAAGTTGTCACAGTCCAAGTGTTATCCCCAACCCAGGTAAGACTCAACCATCCGTGACATTACAACATCATACAGCATTCAAGATTGATGGCCTCTCTCTTCTATCCTTCCCGATCTGACACAAACACTATTCTCACAGCAGGAGGTGGTACTCTTGCCAACAGGCAGTAGCAGCTCCAGGGCGTTACTACCATTGGCCAGATCTTCAAAGATAAGGCTCGCACATTTTGAGAATCACGAGGTACTGTCTCCTACATATATAGGTCACTGTCCAGGGTAGCTCAATTTAATTGGCTGAGGAACATGACCTTAGCACTGAACTCACAAGTCCTCAGTGGGATTCTATATGGAGAACATGCATTACATCATCTAAATGTGTGAGATGTGGAGTTATTATTATTAGACGATGGGTTCCGAAATTGCTAAGAACCTGTCTCTAGTCATTACAGTCCTGGGAAAGGGTCCGCTGATGAAGGAGCATTTCCTCCAGCAGTCCTTCAGCGATGGAAGTTTGTTGATGGCCATGTAAAGCAGAAGTCCAACATGATGAAAAAACTCAATGGGTTTGATAGTAGTCCAACTGAATCTTCTCCACTTGGCAATTTCTTTGGCATTGCAGTTTGTGTTCTTGTGTCTATCTCCTCAGGTCCATTCCACCATTTTTTCTGGCTGTGATGGGGCCTCATCCGGTAAATGTCCCTGCCCCCTTGCTCTCCCTCGTCCAGGTTCAGTATGGGGTGCTGTGGTGGCACTGGTTGAGCCTGAAGGTTCTGAGGTAGAAGTGGCAGGCAACGGCTGAACATAATCCTCAGAGCTAAAAGAAAACAATATATATATGTATATATACAAATAAATGCCCACAAAATACTCACATTTTATCCTCAAATGGATCAATCCTGTCTGCGTAATTGTCATCCGTGTAGCAGCTGTCAGCCGCGGACTCCGTCTCTTCACCGGCTTCGTCCTCGTCAAAAATCGAATCCAGCACTTCTTCTTCTTGCATGGTATATTTTTTTGTGCTTTTCTTTTGCCATAACTTTTGTTTTTGTCTGTCTCCTATCTCTGTCTCAGTCTCAGCGTGTTGTCTCGTATCAGGCGTCTCCTCCTTGCGCTGTGGCGAAGTGCGGTCAACTTTGTAAAGGAGCGCGTCACCTTCCGACCAGCCAATCGCGGAACTCCAGAGGGTGCCATGCCATTGTTCCGACGGCCCATTATTCCGAAACCGCAATAGTCCGAAAACTCCATGCCTGGCTCCATCCACAACCGTGGCTTCTGACAGCCTTGACCGTAAGCTTGCGCTAACCCTAACCTCTGTGACCCCATGCCTCAACCCAACCACCTCCGGGATAACGGGCTGTCGGACAAATGGGCTTTCGGTGGACATTTTTCGGACTATTGGGGTTTCGGAATAATGGGCCGTCGGAACAATGGGCAGTCCCCCTCCAGAGGAGCTGAGCTCTTCCAACAAGCCAGTCGTGTGTGTCGCTAAACGATAAAGCCCCTCCTTAAATTTAAATGTCTCAACTATAAGTAATTGCATTGGCCAGATATTGCAGCGAGGGGAGACAAATACACGGGATCTCACTGGCTGGTATCAGGACAACACGTGGGATACGCACCAATCCGATGCTGGGTATTCATGACTGCCGTACTGCAGCTCTGGTTGTCATAGCAACACAAGCCGTACAGTGTCGGAAAGCTGAAAATCTCTGGTTTAATATCCTGTTTTCAACTTTGCTCGTCCCCAGTGGTTTGTTACGCTGTTTCCCAGTTGTAAGAGGTGTTCAGGCGTACTGAGGCTCTGAATCACAACCTTAGCAGGGGGTGAAATCTATTTTGATGTGATTTCTGACCTTGAGAGGGAACAAAGGGAAACAAAAACAAAGACTGATGGACCAAAACAGTGGAGAGGCGGTCTGTTGCGAAGTGCCAATGTTACCTACTTCCTTAGATTAGAAAAGAGAGAATATGATATAAAGAAAATAAATGGGTCGATGCACTGCTCCTCTAGTGAGTCAGAGTTTTGCTCTGATTTCAACTGTACTGTTACATAAGCTGCCACATTAAAAGCAGGTGATTGCATTCTGTTTATTATTGAAGAACAACAAGAAATGGATTCATTGTATTGTACTTGAAATTATATTTTCTGTCTTAAAGATATTTTTAGGCAAACAACCCCCTTAAAGCCAAGGGAATATGTTCCATTTATTCCTACAGAATAGCGGAGGTTGTTGATTGTACATTATCCTCAAAATGTAGCTTTAATAATTTAATAATATCTGAATCATGACTGGGAAATATTTTTAGATGACCTGTTTCTTTAAAAAGCCACGGGATCACTGGCTGGAATTCCTGGGTTGATGGGCCGGTGAGCAAATGTAGAGGTAAAAAAAAAATAATAATGGATTTTTAAATCATGTTCTCTGTGACTCATCTAAGGACAAAGTAAGGCCATGGTCCTCACCAATGTTAATGCCCACGGACGTGCACGCATGCACGCACACATACACACACACACACACACACACACACACACACACACACACATTTGTGGTTATAAAAACATGGCAGTAGTCCTGATAGCTGATTTAAAAGGAAAAATCTACCCGAAAACACAACTATTGGCAATGTACCTTTCATTTCTGGGTCCATTTTGTTGTTTGATGGTGTATTTTTGTCATTCCTGTGGATAACTGGCAAAATCACTTACTGAAGTAGAAGTAAACAACGCAGGTTGAGGGAAAGTGGGTGCACCAAAAAGTAAATTACAACACTTCATCACAAAATAACTCCTGCAATGTATTAAACGTCACAGATTGATGATATGTAACAGTGTAAGAGGATCCGAAGGAAGGGGTGATTTTTCCTTTAACTTGGCTATCTGAGTCCACAGGTCCATAGCCCACCACTTGAATATAGATTTGCCTTGATTGCTGGTATTGCTTGTCTCTGTGTGGTGTGGTGGCCACCCAGGCACAAAGGCACGGATGGAAATTGAAGGGGGGAACACAATAAAATGTGACAGCGTGGGTTTTTGGTTCTGTTCCGATATATAATTTACAGTGTTCTGTTGTTCATTATTGAAAGACAGGGATTTCTGTGTGTGTGTGTGTGTGTGTGTGTTTGGTCCCTCACAGTATGTGGGTGTGTGTTCTTGCAGTCCTATCCTTGTGAGAATCAGTTTGAGTTTTGTCTCCTTTGGAGTGGGAACATTTTGGCTGCTCTCGACGAGTTTAGAATTAGGATTTGGGTTTAGGGTTAAGATTAGAATCAGGATTTTGGTTAGGTTAAGGTTAAATTCATTTAAGATTAGGATTTGGGTTTAAGGTTAATATCAGAATTAGGATTTAGGTTAGGATAAGAGTTGAAATTCAGTTCAGGGTTAGGTGTATGGTCATGAGAAGGGGGAGTCATTCCTATGTTCCCAGGGTCCTATGTTCCCCAGATTTATATGGCACATAATGGGAACATGACAAAGGGTCCTATGTTCCCAGGGTCCTATGTTCCCCAGCTCTATATAGCACATAATGGGAACCTGAAAAAGATGTTCCCCAGCTCTGTATTCGCTTAATAGGGTTAGGGTTAAACATAGGACCCTGGTAACATAGGACCTTGGGAACATAGGACCCTGGGAACATAGGACCCTGGTAACATAGGACCTTGGGAACATAGGACCCTGGGAACATAGGACCCTGGGAACATAGGACCCTGGGAGAGCACATATGTAGAACTGGGGAACATAGGACCCTGGGAACATAGAACCCTGGGAACATAGGACCTTGGGAACATAGGACCCTGGGAACATAGGACCCTGGGAGAGCACATATGCAGAACTGGGGAACATAGGACCCTGGGAACATAGGACCCTGGGAACATAGGACCCTGGGAACACAGGTCCCTTTGTCATGTTTCCATTATGTGCCATATAAATCTGGGGAACATAGGACCCTGGGAACATAGGACTCTGAGAACATAGATACGCTCCCCTTTACTCTTATGATCATTCTGTGGTCACAGCAGCAGCAGCAGCAGCAGCAGCAGCAGCACATCAGGACACCGTGGTTTGAAGTTTTCCTTTACTAATTCAACACACAAACCCTCTCTCTCCCTTCCTTTTCTCCTCTCCTTGAACACACTCGCGTTCACGCCTTCCTCCTCAACACAGCCTCAGTTCCTCTAGGATTTCATTATTTGCATCAAGGCTATTTTCCTTTATTTCCCATGTCATTTTACGCATCAGGTTGTTGTTCTACCAGTTTCTACCACGTTGTTCCATAATTCATTCACTTTGACGATCTTGATTTTTTTGTTGTGTATTTATTTGTCTGTTTCTGAGTTTTACCTGCACAAAAATGTCTTTTTCCGCTTCTTTATGAGTTTTTAATGAAGGTAGTGACTTGTTATTGGTTTACTTAGTTTTTCATCACTTTGCTTCCGTGTTTTACCCCTAAAATAAACTTCACTTCTTCAGACTTTTCTCTGACCAGAGTCTTACCTTTAGTCTCAGGGAAAAAAAAGCCATGAATTAAACATCTAGCTGAAGGGTTCAAAGACTACATAGGGCTATAATGAAATGATGAAGCAGCATTCACATGAAACATCCTTGGTTGACTTGTGTAGCCCACCAGGCACCAAGATCAAATAGCTGCAACACCCTGGTCGTATTATTTGATCTTGCTCACGAGCACGCTCACAGAGACACACACACACAAACAGGGAGATATACATACACACAGACACCTGTGCATGCAAGTAGACGCCTATCAGCCTAGCCACATATCCCTGGTTGGATCATATGGACATGTTTGAATAACAAAACAAGAAAAAAAAAAATTGGGTGCCTTTGAACATTCAGTCAGTGGTCAATTATCGTGAAGCAGAAAAAGAAAGCATTAACTAATGATTTACCAAGGGATGAGTGGGTGTGTGGCCAGGCTTTGATGCTGCAGACCGTTGCTGTGTTTGAAGACATTTACTTAGCTGCATTGGGTTTTCCTCGAAATCCATATCCAAATATATGTGTATGTGTGTGTGTCTTTTTGTGTGTATGAAGCCCTACATAACATTTTGCAAAAATGAGAAATTAAGTCTGCTAGTTCCAAAAGTTAACACTAAGAAACAAGTGAAAACTAGAAATAACCGCCTTGCGGTTGTATGCCTCCGCCAATAAACTTTGTTTTATCATTGCAAGGACAGTCTTTATTTATTGAACATATATAATTAATGTGATTATTAGGTCAACTTAAAGGATTTTGGTGTCTGCAAAAGTAAGTGACAGCACTTCCACTGTTTTTGTAGACTGACCCAAGATCGTTTTCTCAGCTACAGTGGTAAGCAAAACATTATGATGTCACAGTGAAGTTGACCTTTGAACTTTTGGATATAAAATGTCATCACGTCATCATTTTATCCTATTAGACATTTGTGTGAAATTTTGTCATAATTAGTGTAAGAATTCTTGAGTTATGGCCAAAAACGTAATTTGTGAGGTCACAGTGACCTTGACCTTTGACCACCAAATTCTAATCAGTTCATCCTTGAGTCCAAGTGGACGTTTGTGCCAAATTTGAAGAAATTCCCTCAAGGCGTTCCTGAGATATCGCGTTCACGAGAATGGTACGTACAGACAACCCGAAAACATAACGCCTCGGCTGTCACCGGCACGGAGGCATAACTAGCTTAGTGTTAAGTTCCATGCTTACCTACAACTTAAGTATCTTTACTACTACCATACACTTAGCAAGGCCTACTATGCTACGCCTACGTTACACCCTCAACAAGCAATAGAACCCGCTTAAAACAAAGAAATCAAACACTTCACAAAACCTAAATTAAACAATCTAATGTTGTAAAATGACAGGACTTACCTCACCGGGAAACCAGGGAGATGGAAATGAATCTTCTACTAGCTAGCCAAAAGCTTCCACAAGCAATTTGAATTGTAGAGAAATGTGAAATGGAAAAACCAGACTGCAGTGAAAACTAGCATCAGCAGAAGTAATTTACAGTCCATCAGCTGTAAAGGTTAGTACTAGAGTTATTTGAGACATGGCAATGTCGGAACCCATCGTCTATCGGTCTGACGACGATTAGACTCTGGGGGCGACGGCCAATATTTCGGGGTTCCCGGTGTAGCCAGTGGACATCCGGGCCAAGACTTCCTCTTCCGTGCGCTGGTCATCGTTTACAATCCGATTAGCAACTTGAGTCGCGAGAATGGAGTCGGAGTTGAGAGACGACGTCTCATATGCAGATATCTGTTTATAGAGATTAGCTGAAATGTCGCCTGGACCTAAAACACCTACAAAAATTATCGATGTTTGTGTATTGTGTGGAAAAACGTTCGACTCTCATGTCTCAAATTACTAATCGGACTGTAAACGATGACCGGCGCACGGAAGAGGAAGTCTTGGCCCGGATGTCCGCTGGCTACACCGGAAACCCCAAGATATTGGCCGTCGCCCCCAGAGTCTAATCATCGTCAGACCGATAGACGATGGGTTCTGAGATTGGAGACATGGTAGTTCAACAAGAACCTAATGAAAATACCACAGGCTCTTAGACACAGCAGAACATGGAATCTTCTGGTGAGCAGAAAAATACATACTGACTTGAACATGTTTACCAGCGCAGAAGCCGGTTTGGTTTGATTTTTTTTTAGTGGACCAAAGTTTACCCTTTATTTGCCCTTTTTTTTCCCCCCAGGCTCTATAAAAACCAAGCGACTGATTTACGCTTGTCTTAAACATAAATCTTTGATCAACTGAGATACAGAGTGTGCAAACAGAGAGAAGTAATTCACTAGGACCGGATGACATCTAATGTCTGAAAGGTTTACTCAGGCAAGCTAACTTTAAGTGAAGTCCCAACTCTACCTCTGTGTTACTTCATTGGATTGTAAAAGACAGTTTTATCTTTGTCTGCTACCAGCTTAAGGTTCTACTTTTTTGGTGGATGAACCCAATTTCACTGCTGTGCCTGGGGATGAAATGAGTCTGATGAGACAGATGCTGGTTAGCTTGCATTGTCACAACCTCTAAATTCTTGAAATTAAAATATTTCCCAATAGTTCTCCAAAGGGGGAGCATATTTATGTTCCCAGGGTCCTATGTTCCCAGGGTCCTATGTTCCCAGGGTCCTATGTTCCCCAGTTCAATGTTCTGTTAACACACATTAACCCTCCTATTGTGTTCGGGTCAAATTTGACCCATTTCAAGGTAAAATATTTCATAAATATTATCCAGTTTTTCTTTTTATTGGAACAAGGCTTCAAAACAACTGTATAAACACAACAAAACCAATGGTTATCATTGTATTTGATTTTGAAGGTCTCTGTGGTGTTCCAAGTCAAATCTGACCCGGTAGAGAATATTAAAGAGTCTGGGTGGTCCTGTGGATAAAATTTTACTCAAACTCTTGTTTGGGTTGGGTTTGATCCACAAAACTACCCAGAATGTTTTATTGCTGCAGGCCATACTATTAAAAAACAATGTTCTCTGTGGGTCAGATTTTACCCTATTTTTGATGATTTGATGATTTGGTTGATGAGATTTTCAACAGCAAGGTAAATGTGGCCTTTGGACCACAAAATAAAAAAAGTAAATGTAGATTATGTGGGTTTTGTGGGGAACACCTTTTTCAGGTTCCCATTATGTGCTACATAGAGCTGGGGAACATAGGACCCTGGTAACATAGGACCCTGCTAACATAGGACCCTGGGAGAGCACATATGTAGAACATAGGAACATAGGAATGACTCCCTCCAAAGAGATTTAGTCATCAAAAAAAACAAAACAATACAACAAATCAAAAATTTTACCCATCAACTCATCTTTAGACTTCTGAGGCAGTCAGCCAAAAATGCTTGGCAACATCCGACAGGTTTTTCCACCTGCATCGTTTTATCTTGCTGTTTTTTTTTTCTTGTCATGTGTTTGTAGACGGTTACCTACCTTTTGTAAAATTAATTCCCTTAACAGAGATTCGACATTTAGTATGTATGCCAGTGTTGCACTCTCACTCCTAGAACAGAGAGAAAAAGAGCAAAAGACAGAGAAATTAAATGAATGCTGTCCCCATTCCTTCAGAACGTGAAATGATGAAAAGCATCATCAGTGCCCTACTTCTGGAGTTTAGAGGTTAGACTGTCATATTTACACACGCACACGCACACACACACAGTCTGCCCTGATACTTGTGACGTCATTTAGTTTAATTCCATTCATTCCCTATCCCCGACCTTAGACCTAAATTCCTAACTGTACCTTTTAACCTAATCTTAAAGGGACATAAATAATCTATAACCTCTGCCGAGCTCTATCATTGATCAGTAGTAACAGTAGTAGTAATAGTAGCAATATATATCACCATCCTAAATACTGGAATAATAATACTGCATTTGTCATTTTGCTTCATTGACTTCATCTAGGCAAAAAAGTGCCAAGTAGTCTAAATAATGACAGACGCCAAATATTTCTTTTTAAAGACAATACCATTGTTATTTTTATTTTGTTTTATTTTTATTTTTATTTTTTTGCATGTTTTGGCCCATTGACTACACTGCACAAATACTTGTCATTACTACCAACCATTTTCCAAACCATATTTTTTTAGATTTTTGAATGCGTTTTTTTCCTCCCAGACCGCCATTTGTTTCCATTCATTTCCTTACGGTACAAAAATCAACTTGCATAGACTTGACACGTGCTTGACACAGGTAATCCATCAGTGAGGATCCTGCCCAGGTTTATTTTTGTCGGTTATTTTGCATGGTAATTTAGTTGAATGCGCACATTGATGTTAAAGGTCTGTAGGTCTTCTAGTATGTTCACATGCTGGTGGGAAGTCACCTTTTTATTGTGCCAGGAGTTTAGTTCCCAGATTGAAACCACATTCTACAAGCAAATAGTAAACATGTTGTCCCCCACCAGTGATGTCCACCCTTGGGTCAGTCAGTGATTGCTGAGTGTACTTGAAATATGAGTGAAATTGTATAAGCATTTTGGTATGGGACAATGAAAGGACAGATTGACCATATATTTATGTTGCCTACTCTCCTCAGAATTAGGCTTACAAGTTATATCTTGAAATGTAGTAACTGTAATTGTCCTGTTTTTACTCAATACAGTACAAAAAATAAGAACTACAATACGCAATAAATACAATCCGTACATTACACAATGTACACTACAATACAATTTATAATACAATATACAATATAACATACAACACCAGGAGCGGGAGTGTTATGAATATTATAAATGCTAAATGATAAGTGACATATGATATTGCACAGTAGGTAAGTGGTAATATGATATAAGTAGTCAACACTGAGGCACAGTGGTAGTGCGGTGATGAGTGCAATAACAGTACAACAGTCCAACAACTGTACAATAACTACAGTGTCTTGTGGTTAGAGGTTTGCCCAAAAATTCTCCATTGACTCTCACTTCAACACATCAACCCAGTCTGATGTCTCCAAGTGTGTAGCGTGTGTAGACTATTATGTTACCTATGACAACTTTAACTGTATTGCTTTACCACTGAGTCCCCATTCATTGTCCCCCACATTGCATGATAACTTTAACGGTATGACCTGCTTTACCACTAAGTCCCCATTCATTGTCAATGCCGCCCCCTAGCGGCACAAAGTCAACATTACAATGTGACTAACTAACGAACAAACTAACGGATGGAGACCGATCCATAGTCCTCCCTTTGGTGGGGGACAAAAATGACAAAATGTGATGTGTCTGCAGCAAGCTGGTCGCAGCTTAACATTTATTATTATATTATTATATGAAATGCCAGTTTTTAACTTTCTTGTTGATCAATGTTTCATTAACATATTCCACTCAATATTGAGTACAGAAAAGAAAACAATAATGCTAAGTCAACATAATGTTGCACACATGCCTTGGAATGGTCAGTTCCACAGCTCCATTATGTGTCTGTGCCTATAGTAGTAGCGGAAAGTCGAGGTAGCAATGTCACTTGAAAAGCTTGCCAACAAAAGTGGCTAATGTGTCGACCATGCCCTGTACCTTGCAGTCAGATATTGAGTTTGTTGTGATGTGCATTAACATCGGCCAGAAACATCAGTTTGACAACCCACTTGTTGTCCTCGAGCTCCGAGTAGTCTTGGCCTTTTTCTGCAAGGAAGGCCTCGATTGCATCAAAGCAGCCGGTGAGCCGCTCCGAAACCTTTCCACAGCTTAGCCACTTAACTGCTGGAGTGGAGTGGGATGTCTTTGTATGCGCAGTCCATTTCCTTGAGGAGGGACTTAAACTGTCGGTGTGTCAGAGAAGATCGCGCTACTATAAAGTTAACGGCCTTTACCGCCGAAGCCATAACCTCATTAAGATCTGAATTTGAAATCCCCTGTTTGCCAACCGTGGCGAGGGCACCATCTGTTGTTGCTGCAAAAAATCTTTGCGATGTCAACCTCTTTCTCCTCAAAATGTCCAATAAAAACCATGGCCATGTCCTCTCCTTTTGTTGTGCCATGCATGGGCTTTAAAGCAATAGTTTTAACATGGGTTTTTTTTGGCACTTGACCGCCATGAAAACCAGAATATAAACTACTCACCAAGATTGGATGCAGTGCGGACGGGTTTGTAGAGTTTGTAGTGTTTGAATGAGGCAGAAGATGAGAAAATAGCCTGAAAACTGTTGTTGAATCTGTTTGTGAACAGATTCAACAACAGATCTCGCTTTTAAGACATTAAAGCAGTAACTGGTACGTTGTCATTATGTATTTTTATTCTTGGTTTACACTAAAATTAGTATTTAAAAATGAAAGTAGATCCGGTCTCCCAAACAGGAACTATCCCTGCTGGTATCCATCCCTGCTGGTATCCATCCCTGCTGGTATCCATCCGCTATGTTCTCGTCTATCAATAAAAATGCTATTCGGCAAAATGACATTCTAAAACGTTCAACCAACCAAGTCAATTGAAAATCACTGTACCAGGATCACAAATGTTCACAAACGTGTTAAATGTCAATTTTCAGGTTATTTTCGTGGCCTCATTCAAATTAATGGAAAGTAAAAATCCAAAAGCTACAAACTCTTCCAGGCTCTCTGTGATTAGTTTATATTATAGTTTTCATGGTGGTCAAGAGCCAAATAACCCCCATGTTAAAACTAAGTGGAATATTGCTTTAAGCAGCAGCACTGCTCTTTTACAGTCGAATCACAGCGTCTTGCCATGATTGCCATTGTCATTCACATCCACACTTTCATCAAGTGCAATGCTAAATGCCACAGCATTGCTGACATTTTTTGCCATTTCATCAACAGTTCTGGCTGACATAGGAATGTCTTTTATTATATTATATAATTGTCTATGCCCTTACAAAAAAGTACCATGGTGGTATGATGGCACTGGGTGGTATTTTCAGTGGTAACACTTTACAATAAGGGTACATTAATTAAGGGTTAGTTAATGCTTAATAAGCATTAACTAACCCTTAATTAACAGCTAACTAATGTGTCTGGTAATCATTTACTAATGCTGTTCATGTTAACTAAGGTATTCATTTATACATTATTTAATAGTCATCTTTATAAACTTCATTTATACATTATTTAATAGTCATCTTTATAAACTATTAAATAATGTATAAATTAATACCTTAGTTAACATGAACACCATTAGTAAATTACACATTAGTTAACTGTTAATTAAGGGTTAGTTAATGCTTATTAAGCATTAACTAACCCTTATTAAGCATTAACTAAGCCTTAACTTAGTCTACCCTCATTGTAAAGTGTTACCTTTTCAGTTGTACCATAGTACTCGCCACGGTATGAACAAATGTTTCAGCCATAGTAATACACCACCATGGTACTGTCATGGTACTGAAATAATACAGTCCGTTAGCAACTTGAGACGCGAGAATGGAGTTGGAGTTGAGAGACAACGTCTCATATGCAGATATCTGTTTATAGAGATTAGCCGAAATGTTGCCTGGACCTAAAACACCTACAAAAAGTATAGATGTTTGTGTATTGTGTGGAGAAACGTTCGACTCTCGCGTCTCAAGTTGCTAATCGGACTGTAAACAATGACCGGCGCATGGAAGAGGAAGTCTTGGCCCGGATGTCCGCTGGCTACACCGGAAACCCTGAGATATTGGCCATCGCCCCCAGAGTCTAATCGTCGTCACACCGATAGACGATGGGTTCCGAGATTGAATGTGGACAGATGCGCGCCAAACATACCATAGCAAAACAATGGTTTTGGTGGCGACGCGTTTCTAGTGACACTTCTCGGTGTGATCGCCCCCTTACACTTGCTAGTAGCATCATGGTAGAAAACACACAGCCTGACGAGGAGATTAGTACTCCTCCTAACTACTCCTCCAAGCGATGTCTGGAAGATATTTGCATTCCCCTCAGTAAAAGGCAAGACTCACCCTGTGATTTAAGAAAAAAGAAAAAACGAACAAATAAGTTGAGATGAGGCGCTTGGATCTTAACACAAATCTCTTCAAGGGGAATACCACTCAATTTAGGAATACATATATCATCCCTTTGCCCTTGGTCAGTCCAATGAATATATGAACGAACACGAACAACTCTCCTGAAGCTGGAAGCAAGGGAATAACATATAACATTTGAATCTTTAAATTGAGTGGTACTCCCTGTAAGCTTAAAGCTGCACAAGGTAGTTTTGGGGTTAAAAGACTTTTTTAAATGTATTTATCTAGGGGGAAATCGACATTATACACATTCACACAAGAAAGCAACCAGTACAACCACAGTCTTCTACTGCTGGCTACTGGGAGCTGCTCAGTACAACCAGTTTCCACTCCACTGGAGCAGCTGGGGGTCAAGTGTCTTGATGAAGTGCATCTTGACAGTAGTTAGACAGAGAGGGAGCATGTCTCATTCACATTTATCCAGCTAATGTGGGATTCAAACCGATGACATTCCAGTCACAAGACCGTTTTTCTTACCTGCCACCCCAATCTGAAAAACATCTGAACAATTATGTGTTCGAGCAGGTTCAAACAGCACAGTGTTTGGTAGACATAAACTGTTGCTTCGGTCTCCGTCCTATCCTCCCACCATCTGTACCAAACAAACCATCTGCTGCAGGCTTACAAAGGGATCCAAAGGTTATCTGATTTGAGGGGAGGTAACAAATAAGATGAAAGCCTCTGCAAGTGATTGCTTTATGAGTCATTTTGGTTGCAACTTTAAAAGACCTTATTCCTGGTTTTCTTTTTCATCTCAGCATGTCATCTAAAAAAAGGATTTAACATGATTCTCCTCCTGTCAAGGAAGAGGTCACCTACCGTGTCTTCTCTCATTAAAAGCCAGTAGGTCACATTTCTTACTTTCAGTTCTCTCATTTTAATCCAGCTACAGATTTGAAAAACCAGTTTCAACTCCCAGTAGGGCCAAGTGGGACTGCCTAAAACGGCTCTAACAAGCAATTAATGGCACTTCTAATTTTTCATTGGAATCCTAACTAACTAATCATTTCCATGTGAAAAAAGATGCAAAATGAATCACTACTATGCTTGTTAAGGGAAACTAGGTAACCTTGGCAAATACCACGTGGCTTGCTAGTGGAACCAGGCTATTGAGCAAATCCTGGCTAGCCTTTTGTGGCACATTGCGGTAAGTGGTGGCCCTGTAGTGGAAACCTGGATAATAATGGATAAAAGGAGGGTAGCCCATTTTGGCCCTGTAGTGACGGCTGGAGTAATGAATGTATATGGGATTAACAAGGAGCTTAGGAAAGTTGCCTGGTACTGGAAGGCTTGCTTGACATGACTGCTAAACTGTTGTGGAGCAAAAGGCCACTTTATCCCCTGTATGTGTGGATGCAGGGTCTGAAATTACCACCCAACAAGCGGTAAATGCCGCTAAAATTTGTCTCTGGTGGATACACAGGCCACACAGACTGTAACTTTAGAAGACGATAACATTTATATATAACCTTCACCTATTCTCAGACTAATGCCGCGTTCAGGTCATATGGGAGTTACGGTATTTACTAGCTTCTGAATGGGAAAAACCGTTCACGTCAACCTCTGAGTGGTGGAATATGGGAACTTTCTGAAGGCTCCGATATCTCTGACCTGACAGTAAAAAACACAGAAGTGTGTCAATGCAGCAGCAAACATGGCTTGTTGGTAGGCTACAATACAATTTACAATATCATTTTAAACTTAAAATTACCATTTTCACTTCCTTTGAAGGAAGAAGGTAGTCGGACGCTTCCAAGTCTGAAGGAGCAAGGAGCAAGTCTTCCCATTGTTGCACTTCCTCACCTCACATATGTTGTGAATGTGGCAAAAGCTCTCTGACCTTTTGATTTGAGCCAATCAAATCAAAAGAAGGGCTCTTGATTGGCTGCCTGTTACGCTTGCTCTACATAAAGCGGTAGCATCTAAACTTCTGTCTCTCCGCTGTCCGGATGGTTAACTAGACTAGTACACTTAACCTTATTCCATGTGATGACACATAGCAGGTGTGGCCACCAAAGCGAAAAAAATGGACACCAAGACAGAAAAAGATCCATCGTATAAGTCAGTGATTCTCAACCTTTTTCATATCAAGGACCCCTAATTTAGTCCACATTAGAGCCACGGACCCCCATTTGATGAGATTTTGTCTCTCGGACCCAAATCTGAGAATATTTTTATTGCTAGATATGATTTTGCCATTTTGTCAAAACAGTCATTCTCCTACATTCTCTAATTTTGTTAACTTCTTGTAAATTAAATAATGGTGAAGTTTAACAATTCATCCCCTGGAACTCCCTCAGGGGCCCCTGTTGGTCCCCGGACCCCACGTTGAGAACCACTGGTATACGTGAGTGAACAAGTTTTGTTTCGTTATTGATAATGCTTCACATAGTACCTGATTTTATACACAAAGTAGTATTGAAAGTAGTAGGGTGACATATTTCTAGAATGTGTGTCAGTTTATTTGGGCAGTAGAAATTTTACCAGCCACTAGCAGGTGAGCCAAAACGTTACAGTTGCTACAACATATACACAACTGCTACAAGGTATTCAAAACCTGCTGACATTTGGTCAAATGCTTCGACTGTATCTGCCCCTGTAAAAAAAAGAAAAAAAAAGAACCATGCATATAATTTACTGAGTTGAGCAGCTACAGTAGGCCCCCCACCCCTCAGACTTGGTACAGTGGAGCACTTAATCCCAGCAGGATTTAAGTATTAGCTGGGCTTTATGAGTCATATGATGTGAAAGATACAGTCTATTTTCAGGCTGTTTTATTCTGTCACACACACACACACAAATATATGATACACATGTATCTAAAAATACATGCACACAAACAAATATATGCACATAGACACACACTGAAGACCAAAATTAAGCCATCTCACAGTTTTCGAGCACAGGCGGGATTAGGTGATCAGCGTCTGAACTGCTGATGTATCTGTGGAGAAGAAACGATAAAAAGATTTTCAACACTCTTTGCTTGCTCTCCCCTCTAAACCTGAGTGGCAGTTTGCGGGTCGAAGGATTTAAGGGCTTCAAGAAGACAGACAGGCTGAGATGAACAGATGTGGAATATAGAGGAGATTGATCTATCTGTCCACATTAGAAACGTCTGGGCATCTCAGTGGATCAGCTGCTTATGCTTCCACTGATGACGTCCATGGAGCTATTGGGGGATCTGTGCCTATTTAAGGGGCCATTTTAGCAAAGTTGCTGGACTCCTTAGATGTACTTCGCTTTCCTGTACGTACCAACTGAACCAGCATCGGGTTATTGGCTAGCCTGTACAGTGGAGTGGAAACTTGTTGTACTGAGCAGCTCCCAGTTTACCTTGCGAGGCAGCTGGATTTGCAAGATCACGATCACGCAAGAATCCATCTTCCCAGGCTTCAAGTTATGCGTTTGTGGCTGAACCACAGTGGTTTGGACCAATCAGCATCCTATGAGGGCAGCTATGGGTGTGGTGTGGCGACAGCAAGAAGCGACTGTTCGTTCACAACAATGGCGGCTCCTAAAGAGGCTAGCGTAGATGCTGCTATAACATCAGTTATTTCTGAACTGCAGAGTATTTCTTCATTGAAAGAAGAGCAAAGAACGGCACTGAAGGCTTTTCTGGATGGAAAAGATGTTTTCGCTCTTCTCCCGACCGGCTTCGGAAAGAGTTTGTTTATATGGTTCGTTGATCTGATTGGTTGAAGTTAGCCTGTGATAGACACTGATAGACAGATGGTTCATCCAATCACCTGCCAAGTATTTTTTGAAAGAGCCTGCCCTTTTCCAAATCGTTTCCAAGGACGACTTCCCAGATGGTTCTGTGTAACAAACCATCTAGCGCATCAGGTTAGCTCCCAGTAGCCAACAGTAGAAGACTGTGGTTGTACTGGTCGCTTACTTGTGTGAATGTGTATAATGTCAATTTCCCCCTAGATAAATAAATTTTAAAAAGTCTTGTAACCCCAAAACTATGTAGTGCAGCTTTAAGCTTACAGGGAGTACCACTCAATTTAAAGATTCAAATGTTATATGTTATTCTCTTGCTTCCAGCTTTAGGAGAGTTGTTCGTGTTCGTTCATATATTCATTGGACTGGCCAAGGGCAAAGGGATGATATATGTGTTCCTAAATTGAGTGGTATTCCCCATGAAGAGATTTGTGTTAAGATCCTCGCGCCTCATCTCGACTTATTTGTTAGATTTTTCTTTTTTCTTAAATCACAGGGTGAGTCTTGCCTTTTACTGAGGGGAATGCAAATATCTTCCAAATATCGCCTGGAGGAGTAGTTAGGAGGAGTACTAATCTCCTCGTCAGGCTGTGTGTTTTCTACCATGCTGCTATACTAGCAAGTGTAAGATATCATTGTACCGCTACTTAAGAATAGCTTTTGTTTTGAAGGAGAGAGTAAGAGAAAGTATGATAGAAGAAGGGAAAGAGAGGACAAAGAGATGATAAAGTTCAATAGTACAGGTAACTTATCCACAAGAGACCACTCCTGATTCTGTTATGATAGCACTTCAGTTTTGCTGCTAGCATGTGTGCTGGTATTTTTTGAAAAGTTTCCTGCTAAGGCCAGTGACATGAAGTCGTACATATTTAAGAAACAAAAATTTGTATTAGATATCAAAGAGTGTGTCCACCCAATTTCCGGAAATGACCATCGGCTGGTAACTATGACTGAAATGTGATTTGCTAGTAGAAGCTGGCATTGGTAGTGGCTAACATCAGGGTATCCAATTCCGGACAGCATATGACCAAAAAATCACAATCATATACCAATATATTTCATCCTGTACTGTTTTCGCTGAAGTTTCTCATAAATTAACGATCCTCCATCTGTCTTTTTTAAAGTTTAATATCGCTTTTACCTTAACATGTAATTGATTTTCTTCCAGTCCCTGCAAATGGATGATAGCGCACCTATTTTTGAGATTCAAAATTCGTATCCAATTCCGGACACTTACTTTCGTCCGTGTCGATGTATTCATATACTCGATATTAACCCTTTATTAACCCTTCCTGTACCTTCACAATGTTACAGATACTTGTAAGAAGTGCAGGCTATGTACTCAAAGCTCTTATTTTTCCATTTATCAGCCAATACCGATTCTCTACATGAAGTAACTGTAAATCCCAAAGTGGGATTTAAGGCTTTCTGCTTCTTGTTCGTTACTAAGTTCGTAACTTAGTGTTTTATACGCTTAAATGTGTATAGATATTTATGAAATTTGATACCTAGCTTCTGAAATGTGTATGAATATACGTCACTTAGCTTTCGGTTGGGAACTCTGTATAAAAATGCCGGTAAACACTGGAAATTACACGAGTGAACGAATGGCCGGAATTGGATACAGTGTCCAGAATTTGATACAGTGTCTGGAATTGGATACAATTCCGTTAGTAGATGAATATCAGTTGGTCTGCTAAATTTGGAAACAAATCTACCTGTTCACACTTTTCACTTTTACTTATAACATTCTACAGCCACACCACAACAATCTTTTTTAGGTATCTCTCTTTCTGCAGCCTGTTGTTACATATTAAGACATTAAGTAACAGAGAATTTTCCAATGGACCAGATGGAGTCAGATGTGGTTGATGGCAGATTTGTGACACTATTTAATGTATATGCCACCTACAATACAGTGCTAAGGAGATTATCCATTAAAATGTGATTATTACTTTATCATCTATGATCAATTTTAATAAAGCAGGAAATTGTTCCTGGTGATGTTGGGACAGTGCATATTTGCAGTGAAAAAAATCCATAGGTTTACCTTACAGAGCTGGGTGTCACAGCACACCATTTCAGTCAACACTTTTATAGCCTCGGCTATTTGCTCCCAAGTGTCTCAGACATCAATGTAGCCTGATTTAATAAGACTGTATATATATAACCTACCGCATGAAAGCCAGTTGCCAGGCAGCTTGACAAGCAGTTTGACAGGCAACAAGGTAACTGCATTAAACAAGGAAGTGTATCCTGCTGTTGTACAAACTCATGTCAATCTGAGATTAATATTAAAAACAGAAACCAGCTCCTTTAAAATGAAATATTGAACGATCGATTTGTTTATCAGGTCGGTGGGTTGCTAGTATACTTACAATAGACAAAGCTATTGAACTGGAGTGATCTATTTGTTGTAATGAAGTGGGTGTCAAATTTGGTGCATTGGCACAAAGCCTAATTTAAAAGGAGTCATTCCTATGTTCCCAGGGTCATATGTTCCCCAGATTTATATGGCACATAATGGGAACATGACAAAGGGTCCTATGTTCCCAGGGTCCTATGTTCCCAAGGTCCTATGCTACCAGGGTCCTATGTTCCCCAGCTCTATATAGCACATAATGGGAACATGACAAAGAGTCCTATGTTCCCAGGGTCCTATGTTCCCAAGGTCCTATGCTACCAGGGTCCTATGTTCCCCAGCTCTATATAGCACATAATGGGAACATGACAAAGAGTCCTATGTTCCCAGGGTCCTATGTTCCCAAGGTCCTATGTTACCAGGGTCCTATGTTCCCCAGCTCTATATAGCACATAATGGGAACCTGAAAAAGATGCTCTCCAGCTGTGTATTCGCTTAATATGGTTAGTTAGGGTTAGGATTAGGGTTAAACATAGGACCCTGAGAACTTAGGACCCTGGGAGAACACATATGTAGAACTGGGGAACATAGGACCCTTTGTCATGTTCCCATTATGTGCCATATAAATCTGGGAAACATAGAACTGCTCCCATTTAAAAGATGGTTTATAGATGACTATGGAAACTACTAGACATTAACTGGTGACTTAATGTATGGGCATAAAGCAGGGGCACCTGGGATAAAAAAAAATAATATAAATAAACACAACACTGGACCAGACTGGCCCACTACTCCACACCCCAGTCACATGTAGAACAAAGTATTACTATAGCTATAGCCGGTTTTTAATGTGATCTTTCAAATTAACTTGGCATTTGAATGAGCTGATACATTTTAATGCAAAACCTTTGGATGAATTATTCTGTATCGTACCATCCTGTGAGCCCGGGGTAAAACAGAAATATTATAATCACTAGAATACTAAGTGGCAACACAATGCTGCTGCATGTTGATGTTAGCAGAACTGACACTTGTTGCACTGATGTTAGTTTTAGCGCTATTAAATAAATGAATCAATTTGTGCCATGTGGCCACATCTGCCTCAAGGCTGTCTTGTTTTCTCACTTAATTTTCCAGCCCTGCCTTTTGTGGTTTTTAGTCCTCTGCTCTCCATGTTCATTTGTTAGCAAGACAAACCCTCATCCTCCCAACATATTTAACAAACAAGGACTACTGACTGGGGTCCCTGGGGACCCCAAGAATAAACCACTGTAAGAAACAACCATCATAGCAAAATGTGAACTTATTTCTTCTCAAAATATTATTAGTTATGTAATTAATGTCATCTGAAAAAAAAAAAAAAACGACAGAGCACATGAGGATGTCTGCTGCATCTGTGTCTGTCTCCTTCAAAATGACTGACAGAGTGCCCCTACCACCCCCGATAGTGTGTGATACTTTAAATTAGGACCCCTGGCAAACATGAACTCAATAAATAGTTCCATCTATTAAAACTGCATAGGCGGAATTGGGTGCTTTTGCCTGGGTTCCCCCAGGACCCCAATACATTGGTATTTTTTAAAAAGCACTAATTAAAACAGAAACAGAAAACAATGATATGAAGTCATTAGGAACAAATTGATTGACAAAGTCATGAAAAATTGGAATGATAGAATAAAGCACCTGTGAGATATGACAAAAAGTATACCTCTGGGGTCTGCGGGTACCCCAGAGGTCTAAGCATATACTGTATGTTTAAAACAAATGTACCATTTGGCGGCCTACATTAATATACACTGTGAGGAAGTGATATATTAATGAATTTCTTATCAAATGAAGAGAGTGCAGAATTTTTCAGAGGCCAGTTCACTTCTGAACCGGCTGTAGAAAGAAGTCTCACAGCGTCTGTAATGCTTTAGGACATCTCCAATAGGCAAAAGCATTAATAAATAATATCAGCTGACTCACTTTTTCTTGTCATATAATGAGAGTTTATGGTGTTATTCTTCTTAGATGTCTTATAATGATACCATCGATTTCAGCGTGCTGTTAACTGCAGGCAAAAAGGCACATTAACGGTCAAATTAGCAGAACAATTTCTGGCTTATTAAGTAAAACTGTCACAATCTTGAAGTGTAGATGCACATGTGAAATGATTCAAAAGCTTCATCTACTCCAATGTCATCGACTTCCTTATTAAGTGACACATTTTGAAAGAGCTGAGCTTGTGCTTGTGTGCGGAAATCCTATGTGAGAACACTGCAGGCAGAATGTTTGACCTCGCTAGTACTGGGGGGGGGGGGGGGGGGGGGGGGGGGGGTTCAAGTCCATGTCTGCATTTACACAGGAACAGAAAATCTTTTTTTTTTTTTTGGTAATTTTATTTTTTAGACATTTTACATACATTTTTTATTTGCACACAAAGGCCACACCCCCCTCCCTCATACACTCCATCCCTAACCTCACACAGACATAAAAGGAGAAAAAAAAAGGAGAATTAATATGCAAATATGCATATATACATGCATATATATACATACACACATATATCCATATATGCACAGATACACACGCACACATACAGTGGTGGAAAGTAACTAAGTACATATACTCAAGTACTGTACTTAAGTACAATTTTGAGATACTTGTACTTTACTTGAGTATTTCCATTTGATGCTACTTTATACTTCCACTCCACTACATTTCAGAGGGAAATATTATACTTTCTACTCCACTACATTTATTTGACAGCTTTAGTTACTTTTCAGATGGAGATTTGACACAATGGATAATATAACAAGCTTTTAAAATACAACACATTGTTAAAGATGAAACCAGTGGTTTCCAACCTTTTTGGCTTTTGACGTCTTACAAAAAGCAGTGTGTAGTCGGGTCACATTTCAGATGTCTATGAGTTGTTAACAGCTCCACCAAATAGTGATTTTTCCCTCTAAACCTCACATGGTTTCATTTCAATAAATGTTCAAATGATCCAATATTTCAGCAAAAATCAAAGATTAGAGAAAAAGTCCAAAAACTGAAAACAGATTTTTGTATCAGAACTTTGTTTTTTCTTCTTTCCTCTCCCATTAATCATCTCACGACCCCTCAGATTTATCTGGTGACGCTTTGGAGTGAACCACTGGACAAAACTAGCTAACTGTATAGGCCATATCAGAACAAAGAACTTACTTCCGGGTGGATAACGTCGGTGGTGCTGCATCGGCGCAACAGTATTTTTTGTGTTATTTAACCAAAGTAAAACCACTTTTTAATCTCTTGTGATTAGAAACACACAGACATTATGTAGTTCTGGCTGTCCACCGAAAACGAGACGTTCCTGATGTCATTGCTGTTGGTATTTGTTAGTGTATAACCTAACATAACATAGCCTATTTAAGCATGTGTCCACAAACTACTGTATTTTACCAAAATGTTTAGAAATGCTTAAAAGTTCTGTTTTGGCCACTGTCTTATACAAATTAACCATAACTTTCTGTTTTTATTTTATATTATGTTATATAGCCAAACAGTGACAGCCAGTGACACAAAGTAGGCTGTTAGTGTGATTCAGCAGAAGTTCAAATTCAGGTGCTGATCTAGCAAAGCAACCTCAAACCAGTCATTCTTTAGTGTTTTGCTTTATAGTAGAAACTGTGGACTGTTCGTTATTTACTTTCAGACTGGATTGTAAAGCATCTGGACTGTAAAGCATCTGGACTGTAAAGCAGGGTATGATAGCAAAGCCAGCTCACTTGTGCTGTGCTAGAACCGCGGTCCATTAAAAACTGTGTGCGGATAAAACATCTGTGGCACTTTGACAATATGTTTTACTCGTGTAACAGAAAAGGGCTCGAGGATTTCAGAAAGCTTATCATGTTGGCAAAATTTCGGTCAGGAAACCTTACCTACATGAAGCGAAAGACTTTACCAGAACGGTTTTTAATGGAACGCCTTGGGACTGGCAGTGCAGTGCCAGTCACAACAGAGCTACTGCTGTGCTAGACCCAAACGGGACTAGCAAAACCGAGAGACTGTGTTACTGTCACTCTAGCAAGCTCACACGTTATGCTACCCAACAGAGACGTTTATAATTTTTATTACTGACCTGTAAGAAAATGAGTGGTTGCTGCCAGCCTGTCCCCGGTTCTGTAGATGCAGACGACCCGTAAACTATTATCTGTATCCACCGATTCCGTTAGGTTGCTTTAAAACGGAAAAAGCCTAAACCTAATCCATTATGTACCAAGCTATGTTTGGCATTACAGCCCCAAACACAACGCAGTCAGAGGGACCAAACCACTACTTTTACTTTCATACTTTAACTACATTTTGCTGCTAATACTTATGTACTTTTACTTAAGTAGGATTTTTCATGCAGGACTTTTACTTGTAATGGAGTATTTTTACATTGCTGTATTGGTACTTTTACTTAAGTAAAGGATCAGAGTACTTCTTCCACCACTGCACACATACATACACATAAATACACACATCAAAGGAAAAAAAAACAAAAAAAAAACATGACTTGGCAGTATTATAGCTATACATGACAACAATAGACAATAGACAGCAAAGAAAGAGGAACAGAAAATCTAACTGATTCTCGTCTAAACAGTAAAAAAAAATCAAAATCTCATGTGGTTTAGACAGCCATAAAATCTAATCTGTAATACAGATCTGACCCATAAATCCAATCCCATTCAAAGTCTATGCACAATCAAAAGAGTCTTTTGAACTGGTGTCATTTAAACTGCTCTAGGCAAGTGATTGTGTCTCCTTGAACCATGGGAGTCAGCGGAAGATCATAATCGTTCGAATAAAGAACAACATGCCAACGCAACGCTGAGCAGTTATGACAACTTCGGAGCCAACGGCCGATATATTTTGACATCCACTGTACATATACAGTACCCCGCAATCTGATAACGTTTTAACTATCAGGCTGTAACTCTGCATTCCCATCTGTGTCCCGTTAAGTCGGCCTGGCCCGCTTTTTTTTGCTATAAATGAGGTGAAAATTGAACCCAGAGGAAGACATCAGGCTGAAACCACGCTCAGCAGTGGATAGCATCATAGGGGTTTGGTCATAATCGGTGTATCTCATACATCTCACACCCAGTGACAAGTGGGTTGTTTGAGTTTTGATTAAAAAAAAGCTTTTAAATGATGGTGTGTTACCAGCAGGGGATTACATACTACATACCACCCCCATGGGTGATGGCTGAAAAGATACGGCTGAGTGTTTTGACTCATTTCGAGTAGGTTTTTTCGTCTCGTGAAGTGTGTGTGTGTGTGTGTGTGTGAGGGGAAAGAGAAAGCGAGCGTGTGTGTGTGAATGAAAAACAGAACTGAAAGAGAGACAGAAGGGAGAGATAGACTTTTCTCCATTAAGGCTTTGTCTCTGCTGTATAGTGTGCTCTTATTTATACTGAGCTACCATTTACAGGCCCATTTAGCTGTGCCTGGTGTGCGCGGTCATTATTGTTGGACATGTTTGTTAAAAAAAAAAAAAAAGGCAAAGGACACAGAGGATGAATGGTGTGGATAATAACATATTCATATGCTATTAACTAAAACATACAAAAGACAGGATTTAATAATGAGATGAGTTTCAAACAGTCCTGTGAGGAAGCTGGCAGGGGAGGTTTGTAGTCATAGTAGAGACGCATCAAGCTGCTGTAAACCTGCAATAAGCGATATCATACCTTATAACCAATCCTGAAACTAATATGTGCTATGTGGAGATTTCATTGATATATATAAACCAATATCCACACAGCAGCCAGCCGTGTTGCCGTTTTCCCCTCTTTTCTACGAAGCTCCTCTCGACGCCATTAAGTAGCTCTTCCTTTTTTTTTTTCGAAAACTAGCTTGGCACCTCCCTCGCTGTTTAAAAGCAACCCGGTCTCACGGCAGTTCGTGGAATAGTCACGAAATGTAATCTATTGATTTGTGTAAATGGACACGATTTTTCAATTTTTTTTCGTGACACTCAGCACAACTTTCAAACTAATGTATTTCAATTGGAAGTATCTTTCGTGCCTGCATCACGTTTTTTTTTTTCTGTCAGTCGGGACTCAGGAAGTAGTGTGACATTGAAATAAAATGGTGGCCAGTCAGGGCATTGTGGTCGGGGTGGCGGATGGGCGTATACGTTTGCCTTCGATGCCGACAACCGGGATTGTTTTTTACCAAGTTGTTTTATTTGCCAAAACTTATGTTTTCAAATTTGTGGTGGAGGCACGTTTTTTTTTAGCTAATTCAGCTAATCACAACTCTATTAACTATGTTAATTAATTGCTGTTGTTAGGTTTATGTAGCAAGTTAAGATTTATGACCAGTAGATGTCAGTAAACGTTCATGATAGATGATACGGGGTGGATCTGTTATGCTAACGTAACTACCAAGGGTCTAAGCTTTTATTTTTCTTATTTTTAGTATCTGACATGTGACACCACAGCGGTTAAGATCTATAGTAGTATAGCTGTTGGCAGTGGTAGTTGTTTTCATTTAGCATTGCAGAATTACAGTTGTATTGTTCATACATTTTTAAGCTAAGCTAACGGGGCTAACGTCAGCTGTCACCTGTTGCCATAGTAACAGTAAACAGTCAGTAGTTTGCAGTCAGGTTGTTTTTGGACTTCATTGATGAGCTTCTCCTCGTCCATGCTTTGGCTGCTCCTCAAGTCGGCTGGCTAACGTTAGTTTTTGTTTTTTTTGTTTTTTTTGGTGGTCTAGTTTGACCAAGCTCTGATGTCACTTCCCCACTACATATCACTTCTTCTTCTTTGGTTTTACTGGCGGACTACGCCACCTACTGTACCGGAGTACTCTCCAAACAGGTACTGCGGCTGAAGAAAAAAACAGCTTTGGCCGCTGGGTCCTCATTTGACGCTCCAAAATCGAAACAAGGTCAGACTAGGGGCATCAAGGCAGTTTGACATGCCTCATAACGCTTTTTTTGCACGTTCGGCCATGTAAAACAGTAGCTGCGCTAGGTTTGTCCATTGGGGCTTCCATAGTCCAGTAGCTTTGCTGTGCTTTATTTACAAATGTGTTGCGGTTTCTGTCACCCTCTAGTAGTCGGAAAATCGCTTATTGCAGCTTTAAAAAGGCAATAAGAAAGGTTTTCCCTGCCCCCATAGCACAAACAGACCATAACTCACTTGAAAGTTGATGGAAAGTTACATCTTAATACATGATGAGCTGCTTTGAAAAGGCCTCAAATCACTTCATCTATAGCTGGGTTTCTATCCAAGTATTTTTATTCTTGCAAATTAGAAAGTATCAGACCAGAAAAGCTGGATGGAAATTTCCCCAAATTTACTCATTACAGCAAAAAAGAAATTACACTTGGTTGACGCAATGAACAGCCATGGAAACAAATGTGTTGAATACATAATGACATAGGCTTGGCATGATCAACCCGATGAATGGTTCAGTCTCATTGCACAACATTTCAATAGAGGCTTTGTACTGTGAAATGTCTGTAAAACGTCTGGCCACCACCACCTCCAGAAATGTCATATGTGTTTTTTCTAACATGTATAAATCCCTGTTGTTGTTTTATGATAATTAGTTGGTACATGCAAATATCATTTCTTTGCTTTTCTTTGGCTTCATCAGGTGAAAGCATGGAATATGGCCAGCATTTGCTCCAACCCAACTGATGGAAAAACACCTAATTAGCATTTTAATTTCTTGCAATATCTCAAAAATTTGCATAAAATTAGCTTGACAGTTGGATGGAAACATAACTTAGGATGCTGCCCCACTTTCCCCCTCCCGTCTTCACCTCTTCTTCTTCTTCCCCTCTATCCCCTCTTCCGAGTTTCTTCCCGCTAGGAGACGGGAGATGAACCCATCCGCTTGTCATCCATCCGTCCATCCCGCTATATGTCCATCTGTCCGCCCATCCGTTTATCCCTCCGTCCTCCCTCGTTCATTTGCCCAGGTCTGTCCTTAGAGACGGTGGCAAGGTGCCAGGCAACAGTGAAGCCGACAGGAGGGGATTAGCTGTAAACAAAACACTAATCCACCAAATGATTACTTCCCTTTGCCTCCCATGCCCTCAATGTGCCAGCTTTGGGTTTTTCTCAGGGAAATTGGAGGTGGGGAGGGGTACTCCCTCTCTCTCTCTCTCTCCTTCTGCCTCTATCTCTCGCTCTACCTCGCTCTAATCATCCAAATGGGGCAATTCTGAGGGTTAATTCTCAGAAAATTGGGAGGTCTTTTTCTCTGCCTTTCCCTCACTTTATTCCTCTATCTCTCCCATCTTATCCTCTATCTGTCAATCTCTGCCTCTCTTACCCTCTCTCTCACCTTTTTGCTGGGCGATGTTTACATGCACGCAATACATGCAATTGTAATGCGACAAAGGCAGGACCCATGTAAACACCATGCTCTGATTATGTTAGTGCTGTTATGCTCCTTGTAAGAGTAATCACTAATAATTCAGTAACAATTTGTGGATTAGTCTGATTGTACTGGCATTAATAGAGACCAGTGGTGGAAAGTAACTAAGTACATTTACTCAAGTACTGTACTTAAGTACAATTTTGAGGTACTTGTACTTTACTTGAGTATTTCCATTTTATGCTACTTTGTACTTTTTCACAGCTATAGTTACTAGTTACTTTTCAGATCATTATTTTATAGTTAAAACATTTGATCATCTTTATAAAATAATTATAAAATAGCATTGTTATAGATTAGACTACCCAAAAGTATAGCTAAATTGTTAAGATTAGCTTCACGTTGACAACTTTAAAATGCTGCTTACATGTACATGTATGTCAATAAATCAGTATTAATATTCAAATAATTTATGAAAAATATAAACTCTCTAAATGAGGACAGTTTGCATAATGAGTATGTTTACTTTGATACTCTAAGTACATTTTTGCTGCCAATACTTTATGTACTTTTACTTACTAAGATTTTTGAATGCAGGACTTTTACTTGTAATGGAGTATCTTTACATTGTTATATTGCTACTTTTACTTAAGTAAAAGATCTCAGTACTTCTTCCACCACTGATAGAGACCAGTCAGAGCATGGATACACCTTCATCACATTTCTCAAAGTGTGATGAGAGGTAGAGCTTGTCACGGGGTCATCTCTCTTCTCCCATTGGCCCAACCTAGGTCCACTCTCTTCTGCCCTTCTGCTAGTCAACACATTAGCCCAAGTTGCTAGATTTGTCAGTGGTTACTTTTGAGAAATCAAGTTGACAGGTTGGCAACAGCATCTCCAACGGTCTGGGTTGTTTCAAAGGCGTTTTGAAATTTTGAAAGTGACCAATACATTGTAAGAAATAAAATGGATACTGTGTCTTTTTTAATGAATAACATACTCTGTCCTTTGTTTCCTTTGTCCTGCAGAGTAGAGTGTTTTTTCCCTACATACCATAATGATGTAATCAGTGCATGTACGTGTGCATGTCCACTATATATGGTTCTGAGTGGTTTTGAGTGTTCTCATAGGTGGTTCTTATAGGTTTATGCTATCCATACGTGTTTCCATATTAGGTTAAGTTGGTTGGCTTTGTCTCAAGGAATCTGAACCTGTGGGTTTGACTCTGTGTCAAGATTTATGATTTTGTTTACACTAATCTATATAAGTGAATCCTCTCCACTCTTTTATTTGTCACTTCTTTGTTGCTTGTCTGGAACACTGAACTGAACCATGCATGTCTGAATAAAGAATCCACGGAAGACTCTTGAACCTTTGCTCATTCAATTTGACCCGCAAAGGTGAAGCTTATTTTTCACCTACAACATCCTCTTCAAAATCCTAATGGAAATGGATTAACCTTGTATGAATTTCTTGGGAGATAACCTTGCAGTTGCTAAGGATGCCCGCTCTTTATCCGAAAAGGAGATATTCAAATCAGGCTCCCGTAATGATTTCAGGTTGTGGCATGCCTTTTTAGGAAACAGGGTTAGAAAAGAAAGGCTTCATGCCCTTTCTCATAGCTGGAGAATATTTCAGAAGGGATATCTGCACCCTGAGGAGCCCCTGGGCTACGGAAAGCAGTCTCGAGTCTCCTGGAGTATGTTAAAGTGCTCGATGTTATCATCACTGTATAGGTCACCAAGCACCATGATACCACACTGTGGCTACAACGTCCAAAAGAAAGCGTATGCATAAGTAATAGTTGAACCATACGCAGGAAGCTTAAGTTCAAGAAGGGGTCAAATTGAAATCTTTTTGCAAACTTCTACCAGATCCATTTTTAAAACGAGGGAATATGGGATGAGGCAGCGGTATAATTCAACAGGGGAAGAACACAGCGCGGATGTAGCTCGGTCTGGAGGGAGAGACCAGTGAGCTAAATGTCTGAGACAAATGCATACTGATGAAGTAAAAGGTTGGGTATTCCCAGGCCATCCGGTCCACTCTACCCTGGAGCCTTTTGAGGCACCCTGGGGCGCTTAGCACTCCACAGAAACACATTACACAGCCTATTAAACTCATCAAAGTAGTTCAGTAGCTCTCTTATAAGCAATAACTGCAGTATGTAGTTGATTTTAGATAGTCATTTTGAAAATTTCAATTCAAAACAGTCAGTGGTTTGGCCTTTCTGGTGTTCATCGGAGTATTGGCAATAGTCACATTATTCTGTACACACTGCAAAAAACCTCAATTTTGAGAAGTCATTTAGTATTATTGAATCCTAAAATCATAATTTTTTATAAAACAAGTGAAAAAAATCTGCAAGTGGGATTGGATAATTGCACATGTGTAGAATCAAATGTCATTTTCTTGATAGTTGTGCAGTAATCTGCCTTAATCTGATTTGTTTCAAGATACTGACACTCATTTCTAGAAAATGCCTGAAACAAATTGGATTTGCACTGGAAAACAAGTGAAATTATCTAATCCCACTGTCAGATTTTTTCACTTGTTTTAAGAAAAGTATGATTTTAGGACTCGATAATAGACTAAATGACTTCTTAAATTGGAGATTTTTTGCAGTGCAGTCCCTCTGTCTGTTTCTCCCTCTCATTCTCTCTCTCGCTCATCCTCCAGTACACATTCTGTAGGGTGGTCTTACTTGGAAAAAGTATTTAAGCACAGGCCTTCTCAAGATGTTCTGAAGCTGCTTGATGCAATTTTTGCATGTTGGCGAATGCGAGAGGTTTCGATTTTAAAGGCTTTAATAACCCTTTAATAATCCTGTAACATAATGTCATAATGTGCTCATAAAGCAGGCATTAAGACAAATAGGGTGAATCTACAGCATCTCAATGGGAGCGTATCTATGTTCCCCAGTTCTACATATGTGCTCTCCCAGGGTCCTATGTTCACAGGGTCCTATGTTTAACTTAACCCTAACCCTAACCCTAACTAACCATATTAAGCGAATACAGAGCTGGGGAACATCTTTTTCAGGTTCCCATTATGTGCTATACAGAGCTGGGGAACACAGGACCCTGGGAACATAGGACCCTGGGAGAGCACATATGTAGAACTGGGGAACAAAGGACCCTGGGAACATAGGACCCTTTGTCATGTTCCCATTATGTGCCATATAAATCTGGGGAACATAGGACCCTGGGAACATAGGAATGACTCCATCTCAGTTAGTGGCAATGGGACACTTCCCTGTTGCCTGATTTAGGCTGACAAGACGGCTGAATATTTACATAAAAATCACGCATAATGCGGCTTTAACACCAAGCATGGCCATTACCTTGTGTGTACGTGATCAATGTTTGATTGCTTCATCACCCAATTGGGACACAAAAGGTGAGTTGACCATTCATCATGATCATTCATAAAAACGGGTATTTCTCTATGCAACACTGGAGGAGGCCAACTATATGATAACAAATAACTAATGACATATATCAAATCCCGGTATGTAAATAGACATAAGCGGTAACACCCATGGCACCGATAACAACTACTCATCTTGTTTGGCTGTTCATCTTACACACAACTTGATTATCATTCTGTTGTGTGGCTCGCTTGCATGGAGAGCAGCATTATGTGGTACACTGCCAGCTGATCCTACAGTCTAAATGATGCATCGCCCTGTCAACAGCATTATCTGTTTCATCAGTATGGTTCACTGCAGCACAACAGGCACTGGGAGATGGACAGAGGCCAGACAGCCCGATTCAAATCCTGCCAGCCGCACTGACACTCACACATCAGCGAGAACAATTGTGTGTTGATGAAACCGATGCTGAAGTCCCAAATGCCACAGTAAACTACTGCAAACAGTATTGGTTCACCCCCAAGACTAAATTAAATTTCAAACTTGATTCATTTTTCAGTTATTCGAAGACGCATGGAATGTTTATTCAGAGTCAAGAGATTTTTTTTTTTGCTCGACGGTGCCTATTCAGTCTCTTTCGCAAAGGAAGGGCCAGGCTGCAATGGCTGTTCCAATACAAGAAGAGGTCAGCATGATAGAATGCTTCAAGATTCAAGAGATTTATTTGTCATATGCATGATTGTAAATGTACAACAGCAGTAAAATAGGGTTGCAACAACTCCGACAACTGTGCAAATAGTGAACATAGTAACAGGATATCAGTAATAATATATAATAATATAAAGCTATATACAGGGAAAAATGACATGTATCATAAAAGCTATATGTACATAATAACATAGGATAGAAATAAAAAATAAAAATAGCAAGGAATAGATAAAAAGTAGAAAGGTGACCAGTTAAAAGTTGGCTTGGATTGGAGAGACTGACATACATTGCTAGAGGGAAACAAAAGGACTTCGCTAATATTTGGAACCCAATTATGGACTTTTTAAATAATGCAAATATGGCCTGAATGAGGGAGGGAAAAGGAAAAGTGTGACAGAAGACTGCCCCTTTTTTTTAAATTTTTAAAAAAAATATTTTTTCTATTATTATTATTATGTTTCTCTCAATTTTCTTTCTTTCTCTGTTATTGTTATGATTAATATTAGTATTATTATTATATGTATTATATATATATTTCACTATTTATTTGTTTATTTATTTATTTTTGATGCGTGTATGAGTGAAGATGTACGTGATGTGTTGTCTATGTTTTCAATTGTGAAATTTCAATAAACAAACTTAAAAAAAAAAAAAAAAAGAAAGATGACCAGTTATAAACAATTTACAATTTCCATTGTGTAAACAGTGTAAACAGTGTGTAAGGTCGTCATGTCTCCACTGATGCCAAGTGTCTCTAAACCATATTGGTGGTATAATGAGTTTAACGGCATATAGCCATATGAATAGCAGTAAAATGTAATATTGTTAAAGTAATGGAATTAATTTTGAGTAAAGTTATCTTCATTTTAGTATGAAACAAAGTGATGCTTTTGAATGATTTGCATTATTTGCACTGTCTCTATTGTTTTATATTATGTACATTACTTTTATTTTATTTTAGTACCTTTTCTTTTATTACCTTTTATTACCTAGTATTACCTTACTTGACACATACTTGACTTCCTTTCCATTGCCCGCCAATTGCTGCTGTGGCACCTGAATTTCCCCAAGGTGATCAATAAAGTGCTATCTTATCTTATCTGAATTTGTGGAATGGTTTGGATGTGGAGTTAAAACAAAAGTACAAACATAAATCAGTTCAAGAAGATTTACAAAAAAAATATTTTTAAGAGGTATACGGATGAGGAAGGGTTGTGTTAAAGGTTTAGTTTTATTTTAGTGACATCGGGTGGATATCTGGGTTGAACTTAGAATTGGGACAGCTGTTTATAAATTGTATTGGGTTGTACATAGAATTGGGATAGTTGTTTATAAATTGTATATAAGAGTTTATGGATGAGTAATTGAGAAAGGGTAGGAAAAAAAATAAGTGTATACTTCTTCCTACTCCTTTTCGAACATGTATTTAATTTGTGTTCTTTATGAGAATTTGTTTATTGAGTTTGTTGTATAGGTTTATTATTTGTTAGATTACGTTTATTAGTTCATTAGTTTTGTGTTCTTTATGAGAATTTGTTTATTGAGTTTGTTGTATAGGTTTATTGTTTATTTCATCTTATTGTTACTCTTGTTTTGTTTTTATCTGTTTTTTTATTTTTTTTTACATGTTCGAAATAAAAATTATCAATCAATCAATCAATCAATCTTATCTTACCTTATCTTTTATGATTTTACCAAGGGTTGTTGATCATATTGTGATTGCCCCTATGATCATTTTGCAACAGCAGTGGCTAGATTTTTACTGATGTTTTATGACCAGAGAGCAAACGATTGCGTTCCAGTTTCGCCAGGGCAAAGAATCATCGGAATATCACATGAATAAAACCGGAACTCTCCTTTAATGTGAAAGCTACATTACGAGACGCAATTAATTGGAACGGCGTGGAGAGATCTTGTTAATTCAAACTATCCAGCCGAGTGAAACTTGAATTTGAAAGTCATATGGGCCAGATGTCATGGTTTCTGATGTAAGAAGAGTAAAATAGTGGGAGGAATGACACGGATCGTGCATCATCCCTTGTTCCTATTCGAGCTGTCTCCCTCATCATGCTCGACTGATCTCACCTTTTCAATCTCCTCTTCTCTTAAGATATAAATCCCTGGGAGGATGACAGTTGCAGATGAGTTACGGTGTGTGTGTGTGTGCGTGTGAGTGAGAGTGACAGACTGAGTGAATGAATGTGTGAAGGAGAGAAAGAAAGTGCCAGAAAAGTAGATCTAATTTGAGTGTGTCTGTATAAGTCTGTGTGTGTGTGGTTGGTGTACTGGTCTATCATAGCAACAGGGTTTCTGTGGAGATGGTGAGGGTTCTAAAGCATAATGGAAGAGCGGATAGATAAAAGACTGCCTATCAAACACCACCTCCACTTATACCTCGTGTGTTGCAGAGGTCACACTTTTAACAAACTAATTTATATTTAAATATACAGTATCTCAGAGTAAGAACAATGCACTTCATGTTGTTGCTTGATCAAATGTAGATTAGCTAACATGTTATTTCCTGACTGATTTGGAAGAATAGAGTCACACACTGAACAGTGTGTATACTAGACTCTCATTGGCAGGCAGTACTAGCTGGGGCTGAATGATTTTGAAAAAAATATCTAATTGCGATTATTTTGACTGACATTGCAATTGCAATATGATTTACGATATTAGAGGGAATGATCATTTCTACATCATTATTCTCATTTTCATTGAAAAACGTATTAAAATGATTATGGTGTGATTTTTGCGGGGATCTGTACCAAAGAAAGATGTTTTCTTAAGTCTGTAGAATATGATGTGTAGGACATCTCTGCAGCACGACAATATTTCATTTAAAATGGTATTTTGACACACATTTCGCCTTTAACAATTTCGCCTTTAGCGATTTTAAAATTGCAGTAGGCCATATTGCGATTTTGATAAAATTTCAATTAATTGTTCAGCCCTAGCACTAGCCCACAACTCTCTAGTTTTTTGGAAGAACATAAGTCAAGGCATGATTTAACTGTGGTGTGTTAAATCTGCCATTGGCAGTTTTCCTACGTTGGCGGCCCCCAATGGCAGTGAGATGTAACTGTTTGAATTTTGAGGACTTCATTAGAAGTTGAGACGCGACTAGTCAAACGTTTCTCCACACAATACACAAACATTGATAGTTTTTGTAGGTGTTTTAGGTCCAGACGACATTTCGGCTAATCTCTATAAACAGATATCTGCATATGAGACGTCGTCTCTCAACTCCAACTCCATTCTCGCATCTCAAGTTGCTAATCGGACTGTAAACAATGACCGGCACACGGAAGAGGAATTCTTGGCCTGGATGTCCGCTGGCTACACCGGAAACCCTGAAATATTGGCCGTCGCCCCCAGAGTCTAATCATCGTCAGACCGATAGACGATGGGTTCCGAGATTGCAAAAGATCTAACTGGGAGTCCAGATTTCTCTGGTTGCAGTGCTCACTCACTGCTGTTTAGGACAGCTTTGGATTTCACTCTTAAGTTTAGATTTATCACTTCCTGTGTGGAGAAGACTTCCCACCAGTGACCATACCGACACCAGAGTTTAATTTGGGCAAGTAGTGTGAATCTACGGCGTCTAAATCACTGGGGATGGGACGGTCTTCTCTGTTGCAGCCCCACTTCCTGATTTAAAAAAAATCTTGAATAATGTTAGCAGGAGCCAATCTGAAACTGTTGATTGAGCAGGTGGGGTGTAGCTGCCTTGCTGAAGAGCGCGATGCAAGACCGTAGCGTCTCCAGCTGTGATTTCCAGAACGCTGGAAGTTCTTAGAACAATAATATCCTCATGAAACAAAGTGTTGATTCAACCATGAACTACAAGTTGGTAGGTCCCAGGGATCAAACCACACACCACAACCGTCATAACCTGACGCCAGATGGTTTGTTACACAGAACCATCTGGGAAGTCGTCCTTGGAAACTGTTTGGAAAAGGGCAGGCACTTTCAAAAAATACTTGGCAGGTGATTGGATGAACCATCTGTCTATCACCGTCTATCACGGGCTAACTTCAACCAATCAGATCAACGAACCATATAAACAAACTCTTGCCGAAGCCGGTCGGGAGAAGAGTGAAAACATCTTTTCCATCCAGAAAAGCCTTCAGTGCCGTTCTTTGCTCTTCTTTCAATGAAGAAATACTCTCCAGTTCAGAAGTAACTGATGTTATAGCAGCATCTACTCTAGCCTCTTTAGGAGATGCCATTGTTGTGAACGAACAGTCGCTTCTTGCTGTCGTCACACCTAAACCACGCCCATAGCTGCCCTCATAGGACACTGATTGGTCCAAACCACTGTGGTTCGGCCACAAACTCATAACTTGAAGCCTGGCAAGATGGATTCTCGCGTGATCATGATCTCGCAAATCCAGCTGCCTCGCAAGGTAACAACCGTCATACCAGCGATATTCTTTCCACGACGCAAAACTCCTGAGGCTCTTTCATTTACTCTCTCATATGGTGAGTCAGCTGGAACTGGAGTTTAACAAATACACCGAGTGTTTGGGGGACTGTTCCGTTGGTCACCTTAGCCATTAAAGGAATAGAAAAAATTCCTTTTAAAAGAATTTTCATTAAAAAATGAAAACTCTGTCATCATCTACTCACCCTCATGCCAGTTGAAACACAGGTGAAGTTTGTCCATATAACACACAGGGAGGTTGCCAGCACAACTCCATAGCAGCCTTCTCCAAAACAACTGAAGTCAGTAGGGACCAGTTCTTCAGAGTTCCAAAAAGACCTACAGTATATTTACACCATCATTTAGTGCAAATCTTAACTACAGCTGATTGATTTGCAACACATAATGGTGTATAGGTCTTTCTATTCACAGTGTGATTGTTTGGCTGTTTTTGTTTTGGAACTCTAAAGAACAGGTCCCCACTGACTTCAGTTTTCACCTGTGTTTCATTTGGCATGAGGGTGAGCAGATGATGACATAATTTTCATTTTTGGGTGAACTATTCCTTTAAGTAGTCCATACAGTTTCCTGCAATTCCGCAATTGTCAAATTTTTCATAGATCACAGAAGACGGCCTGCACCGCAGAAAAAAAAAGTAAAGTAACGGAATCCTGCAGGAAATCATAAAAAATGTTGCAGTTGCATATCTCTGTCTCTCGATTAGAGATAGAAAGTTTGAGACTCGGTTCTTTCAGTCACTCAGTGAAAGATTCGTTCAATTGATTCTTTTGTTCATTTGATTCACTTGGGATACATGGATGATTTTGGTGTTCTCACCATCTGCAGCATCTGACCAGTTGACCATAAGTGTGTCCATCTAACTGTTTTCCTTCAAACTTACCTACTGTGCCTTGTTGTATTCCTTTAATAAACTGCATTGTAAATGTGGTACACCAAAAATTGTGCGACCACTTTTGTGTTTGTTTTTGAGTTGACCAATGTTGTTCTGAACAACCAACATATTTAAATAGTAATAGTGATCGGAATCAATTCTTTGTATGCACATAACCGGGAGAGACTGGGAAAAGCCAACTGTTGTCCCGTTGTCTTCATTTTCTCTTGTGTTACCTGTTCCTCTCAGGTTAGTAATGTGTAAACAACTCATATCTACCTCTTAAAGTTTGAACTTTAATTAATGTAGATCGGTATAAGAATGTAAAGCATTCCTGTCGAGTTTAAGACGTTTTATTGCAAATGTGCCGTGGCAAGGAAGGGTATCCTCCTGAATGTTTTATTGTCAGACATGCTTATCCTGTTCTCAAGAATATTCATATGTAATGACATGTGAATGAGTTTATAATTTGGGAAAGTTAGAAAGTTACATTGAAATTACATTTAGCTTATGTTGCCAATGTTTTCATTTACTTACCTGAAGACGATTTTGGCCTGTTGCTGATGTTTTAATTTACTTACTATAGGTTAATGTTAGCATGATCTCTACTGCAATGGTCTATTATTTATATAATTTAATATGCCTGTGTTACACAGAGATTGATGTGAGAAAGAAAACTACATTTAAGTATAATTTACATGCATGGAAAGTAACAAATGTGATGACAAGGTTAGTGAGACAGAACATGCTGTAAAGAAATTTATATTTTTATTATTATTGAAATGGGCACAATGTCACAGAGTTAAATACTTGTCAAATGAGACAAATACCAGCAAAATAAGCTAAAGAAAAGAACTATTTGCAGAAATGAATAATGCTAGGTATGTTGAGATGTGAAATTAAAAAAAAAAAGCCTGAGAAGACGACTCTGGGAAAAGCCAACTGTTGTTCCATTGTCTTCATTTTCTCTTGTGTCTCCTGTTTCTCTCAGGTCATTATAATTTGTTACCCTGGCCCCAATCCTGGGGCCTGTAACATAAACAAGTAGCCATTGTAGAATCCTGCGTCTATCCTGAATTAGAACCTCAGAAGCCTGCTGACACATTTTTAGCGAGATGGTGAGGCGGTCGCCCTCCCCGGCATGTGCTGTTTTCTAGTTTTTGTTGACATCTTAACCTTTCCCTCCATAGCTTCCTCTCTCTGCCTTTATCTCACACCTCCCTCCTATTTACTCCCATTTCTCTCTGTCTCCTTCTCTCTATCCCTGGGCTCTGATCAGTGGGTTGAGGTGAAACCATTCTCCCTTATCAGTGAAGGCCACTGTGTGGGTTTCATATATGCCGGGGTCATGCACAGTTGCATGCACACACACACACACACACACACACAGTAAATGAAATGCATGGAGACAATGCGGTAGAGGGAGGGTGAAGTACCATGGGATAGGCACTCTAGTCAGTAAATAAGACCGTAAAATGAATCGGATCTGTGTGTTGCATTACGATATTCCTTCAACAAACCTACAGTAAGAGTTCTGAGTTGCTTTGTATTTTTTTCATAGCGCTTATTCCCTGTCATCGAAGGGAAACATAGCAGTGCAATATCATCAGTATATCACTGACAGCCCATTACTGTGGATGTGCATACTATATTTATTCTCTTTTCTCTTCTTCGGAGAAGGCGCACTCCATGATGAAAGATTGTTGGGGAAACACTGGTAATTTTAATCTTGTCCATATCTCTGAATTGGGGCTACAGGGGTGTGACCGGCTTTTCTGCATTTGAAAGATACACAAGAGCGGGTTTTGCAGTCAACACACACGATGGAAATGAAATTCATTTGTAAAACTGTTAAGTTCACACACTGCACACACACACTGTTACCTGGGACAGGCAACGGCTTGCAAGTATAGACACATACACAGTACACACACACTCTCTCTTTCACTCTTTGATGCTGTTCAGTCATTTGATGCTGTCATTTATTGTATCTCTCCGCGGAAAGTAATCACCTGTTGTGTGAATGTAAAAAGGATTTGCAAACCAAAGGGGTTGCTTCTGCAAATGTTATATCATTATAACAAGGTTTCAAAGCCTTCATTATGGCATTTCTCCCTATCAAACATTATCCAGTGGAGAAAGAAAGGAAAAATTACAGAGGGATGACGTGCAGCAAAGGCTATGCTGGATTCAAATCCTCACTGTTGTGTGTGTGTGTGGTTCAACAGTATGTTCTTGTAAAGTTCTCAGGGTTGTATGGTTTTCTGTTTCACTTGTTCTCTACTAGTCTGCTTGGGAGGATCAAAAACCTGCAGGACAGCCACCCTTTAAGAGCTGAGCGGTGCTAAAAAACCCACAGGTCTATACTATACTCTTTCCCAATTTATGGAATTTAGCTCACACTCATCCACAGTAACATACTGCAAGTGCAACAGTTTAAAATCTTTTGTACGACAGTTAATGAGCCACACCTGGTCTCACAGGAGGATGGATCTGGTGCCGCTCAGCAGGTACGGAACTTGCAGCGTCAAGTGGGTGATGAGTGGATCATGGGTCGACGGAACATCCTTAGGCTGGTTGGACTAAAGGCAAATTTATGGTTTCTGCGGTGTGCCCGGTGTTCGCGGTGCGGAGGGTCTGTGCGGCGAGTGCGGAGCTCCGCAGGGGGTCTACGGAGGGTCCGCACCGAGCTCCGCGCTCCTCTCAAAAAATGAAACTCTGCGGAGGCCTCCACAAATGCCGCAGTCAGTTCAGTTCAGGCTATGATTGGTTAATGGTTGCTATGTTAGTTGGTTACCAGGGAAGTAGTCTAATCGAGCCAACTGACAGCTGACAACTGGCAAAAATGGACAATCGGAGGAGATTCTGCGCTCTCCACGAACACCACGAACTGTTACCGCATTTACCATGAAATGCTGTGGCTCTGTGGAGAGAACGGTCTTTCCGTGAACACCGCGAACACCAGGCACACCGCAGAAACCATACATTTGCCTTAAGAGAGGGCTTCGAAGCAGCCGACATCTCCGACTTGCTGGACAAGATCCTGCGCTACATACTGGACCGACCGAGGCGCCCCTGAAATCGTTCTGACTCATCGCGCCCTCAGGCCTCGCCCTAACCCAGGTCAACCCCCCGGATTGCCGATTGTTCTGTGCCTGTTAAGCAGGAACGCATCAGTGCTGCGGCTAAGAAGACAGAGCTCACCTGGGAGGAACAGCGATTCTCTGTTCACCAAGGATGATTATCAATGTGTGTTCTTGTGTTCTTGATGACTTGTTTTACGTAATATCCAACGACAGGACGGAGGACGAATAGAAAGTTTCTTTGCCAACCTCAAAATATCAAGGACACAGTCTGTCAACCTCAATGGCCAGAGGAAGAATACCAGCTCTCAACTGTACAACCAAAGATCTTTGGCTTCTAGATAAACGAGATGTAACATATAATTCAGGGCCAAAATTCTGTTTGATATGTCCTTAATTTTGGCTTTGACAGAACGTTTTCAAACCATTTTTCTTCAAATTTCAGTGAAAGCTTCTTTTTAATGGAGTTAACATTACAGCACAGATTATTCCTGTAGATATACAACGTATCCACCTCCTCAAAAATTGAGTAAAGCTCTTTTGCCCATGGAGAACTGTGTGATTTGCTTGGATTTGATAATGAGCCCGAGTTTTCTGCTGAGCAATCCAGAAGACGCGGCAGGTACACTGATCTGAAGAAATCACTCCACACTCCACGGTTTGGCTTGATCTACCCAGAGACCCTCTTTGTCATCATGAATGGTCATGTACTGCGCTCCCCGGCTGTGCATAATTGGATAGGTTCGCGGATCGTCCGTGTTATCATGGGATAAAGCTTGGAGATGTATTTGCCTATAATGATATCTTGCTAACTTCTTAGACTCTTCCCCTGTTCCATTTGGACATTACAGGGTTGCTTATCCAAAGCTTATTCCTGTGTTTTAGCGGAGCATTTATGCAATGTTTTCCTTGTTTGGTTTTCACACTGCAGCAAAAGGTACAAGCATATCTTAGCATATCTTAAGTCCCTCAGGTGTGACATTGCCTTGCTGCAGGAGACACACTTAAATTTAGAGGAGTCTAAAAAACTAAAACAAAGATGGGTAGGCCAGGTATACTCTTCTCCAGGCATCCGAGGTAGTAGAGGTGTAAACATTCTGATATCTAAGAGTGTGGCCTTTAAGCTCTCCAGCAAACATTCAAACTGGGATGAGAGATAAGTCATTGTCTCTGGCTGCTTACAAAATGAAAAGCTCACCCTTGTGAATCTCTATGCCCCCAATACATCATAGTTTATGTTTTCCTCATCTCTCTGCCCAGTGATATATCATGCTATGAAAGGCCCCCCTAGTCATAGGAGGGGATTTTAGCTCTGTAAGCAGTCCAGCCCTGGATAGATCTAGCGCCCCCTCTCCTCTGACAGACAAACAACTGCAGCCATAAATGAGTTCCAGTCCCAGTTGGTGGTAACGGATGTGTGGCGTAATATGAATGAATGAATATACCTTTTTATTCTAATCCACACAACTCATACTCTAGAATAGACAGCATTCTCATGTCCTCAAGTCTTAACAAGTCAAAGCATTCTAGATACCAAGATTAATAGCATTTTATTAAGTGATCATGTGGTAGTCTGTTTCATTTTTTCCCTAGCTCAGCAAATTTCAACAGTGGTGGATTAAAGGTCCCATATTCTACACATTCCAGTGCTTTATTTTGTGTCTTGAGGTCCATTCAAAGCTGTGTGTGTAGTGTCATGTACCAAAAACACTCTCAATCCATTTTTACACGTTCATTTTCCAGCATCTCTCTGAGCCTTACCAAGAACAGGCTGTTTCTGTCGCTGTGTCTTTAAGGCTCATTAATATTAACGACCCCTCTGTTCCGATTGGCTAACCGTTTCAAGAGTGAAACATGAGACCCAGCAGCTACAGGTAGGGAAAACTCTCCGGTAATAAACAATGACAACCGCTCAACCGCTTTGAAAAAAACACTTTGTTAAACTATTATTTCTCACAAAAATGATAATGAGCGAACCTTTGTGACGCCACAAAGTTATGGAAGTCCAAACGGCTCCTTTAGAGGCTCGCTTTTCTAATATGGATTGTGTGGATTTAGTTGGCGACCGTGCGTTTTGATACTTTCACTGTGTTTAGATAGACCATCCAAGGCAAGGCTTCCCAGCCAGTCCGCTCCTCTTCATCGTTGCCCTCGAACCGTTGGCTTGTGCCATGCATTCCAGAGCAGATATAGAGGGGTGCACAGGCACAGCTTTAAAATAAATATGTATGCTGATGAAATCTTCCTCAGCCTCAGCAGACCAGCATCCTCTCTGCTATCCTACCTTAAACTCATCGACACATTAGTGTACGAGTTAGCTGCCCCATGTTTAAGTGTGATCTTGTGGGTACTCTCTTCGTATAGAGGCTGATTGGCATGAAGTATCTGGAAATCAACATAATTTCCCCCAGTACCAATTTTTTTTTTTTGTCTGAATGGCCCTGGCCTTCACTATGATCCATCAAGGATAACATTAACAGATGGATGGCTTTGCCCCTGTTGCTATGGGACTGAGCAGAGATACTGAAAATGAATGTTTTACCCAGGCTTGCATATGTTATTGCAGGGGTCTGTCTAGGTTCAAAGAAATATGCTCCCTATTCACAGATGTAGAGGGGGTATTACCTCTCCTACAATGATAGGCATCCCCTGACATGGGCCTATAAATCTGAACCTCAAATTGGCAGCTGGGAAAGGTTGGAGGGAGCTGTTATGACATGACATAGGGGCATCTCCTTGGTCTGACTGTGGAATCACCCTAGGCCACCCACAATCTCGGAACCCATCGTCTATCGGTCTGAAGACAATTAGACTCTGGGGGCGACAGCCAATATTTCGGGGTTTCCGATGTAGCCAGCGGACATCCAGGCCAAGACTTCCTCCCGAGAATGGAGTTGGAGTTGAGAGACGACGTCTCATATGCAGATATCTGTTTATAGAGATTAGCCAAAATGTCGTCTGGACCTAAAACACCTACAAAAAGTATCGATGTTTGTGTATTGTACTCAACTCCAACTCCATTCTCGTGTCTCAAGTTGCTAATCGGAATGTAAACGATGACCGGCGCACAGAAGAGGAAGTCTTGGCCCGGATGTCCGCTGGCTAAACCGGAAACCCCAAAATATTGGCCGTCGCCCCCAGAGTCTAATCATCGTCAGCCCGATAGACGATGGGTTCCGAGGTTGGGCCACCCACTGCTCTGAACAATGTCCTTATTCAATACTGCTAAAACTTTACAGAAAAAAATCAAGATTGATGGCCTCTCTCTTCTATCCTTCCCCATCTGACACAAACACCATTCTCTCAGCAGGAGGTGGCACTCTTGCCAACGGGCAGTAGCAGCTCCAGGGTGTTACTACCATTGGCCAGATCTTGAAAGATAAGGCTCTCCCATTTGAGCAAATGAAGAGGTACTGTCTCCTACATATATAGGTCACTGTCCAGGGTAGCTCAATTTAATTGGCTTAGGAACATGACCTCAGCACTGAACTCACAAGTCCTCAGCAGGATTCTACATGGAGTACATGCATTACGTCATCTAAATGTGTGAGATATGGAGTTATTATTACCTCCGCCAAGGAGGTTATGTTTTCGGTGCCGTTTGTTTGTTTGTTTGTCTGTTTGTTTGTCTGTTAGCAGGATTACGGAAAAACTACTGGCCCGATTTTCTTGAAACGTCGTAGAAGGGTGTAGCATGGGCCAAGGAAGAGCCCATTAAATTTTGGAGAGGATCCGGATCCAACGCCCGGACAAGCACCTTGGCGGAGTCTGTGCCCTCCGAGTGCCCTTCTAGTTCAGCACAAGATATTGTGCAGAGCACATATCACTCCTTTTGGTCTGTAAAGAATGAAAGATAGCCACTCGGACTTGCGCTGGCACAACTGTGGACAGAGAGGGGCTTTACTACATTTGCTTTGGGAATGCCCACCAGTCAAATCTTTCTGCGCTGAAGTGATTTCTGTTCTGTCTGAGATGGTGGGTGTGGATTCCCCCGCTCGTCCTAGAGTTTGCGTTTGGGCCAACAGCCAGAGAATATTTATAAGGCTACACTTAACTGGCTCTCACTTTGTGCTGTCGCTCAGCGAAAATACTTATGCTTCTCAACTTGAAGGAGAGGAAACCAGCATGCTTCTCAAGAGACTCTTGGTTTAAAGACTACCTGGATTTGTTTAATATGCAGAGAGCTGCCTGCCTGCTTAAGTACTTTGACAAAGGCCGAGATGGCAATTGGGACACCGTGAGGACATTTCTGGACTGTTTGACTTTGTGTTTGATGCTTGTGTTTGGATCTCTGTTGTCACTTTGAATATACAAATGTGTGACATTACCGTGCACCCCCGCATCCCGTCTCACTTTTTGTAGTCCATTCAGGTTATAAGATGGCTGTAAAAAAAAGTTGTCAGTGCCTACCTGACTCTCAGCGGCTCTGCAAGATCCTTTGCCTCTGTGTCTTCCCTTCTGTCATCACAAGGCACAGCTTGAGCGGGTTCCACATCGGCCTCACCGTGCATCTCTCATAAGTTGTGGAGAGTGCAGCAGGCACCGATGATGGAGGGGGGGGGGGGGCTGCAGAGATGTCAACATGAAGGCATTTTCCCAGGCACCTCCACCTCCCCTTAAGCCCCTTAATTCTGGCCCTGCTGAGTCACTCATTGAAGTACCGCTGATGTTCTCTCAGGTTCCCACCAACAGTGTGTCCCTTAAGCAGCCAACTGTGAAGAAGATATGCAGGGTCTCCTCGCAGCATGATTGGTACTCTGGTGTCATTTATCACTTCAGTGTCCTGAGATGACAGAAACACGAGTACTATAGCATTAAGCCAGCCTCTGGGTCATCATTACGTCACTAGGATGTATTCAGATTTCATCAGTATGAAATCATGAAGTGTCAATGCTTAATTATAATAATAACTTTATTTATATAGCACCTTTAAAAACAGAGTTTACAAAGTGCTTTGACAGACAAAATAAAAGTAGAATACTCAAATTATGAATTTAAAATGCAATAAAACAATAATAAACAGGGATCGTAGGATGAAAACCAAGATAAACAGTAAAATAGAATAAAAGTAAGATAGAATTAAGACAGAGTTAAGATAAAAGACATAAAAAGACAATAGAAAGATGATAAAAAGAGGGGAGACAATAAAAAGACGATAATAAAAAGACGATAAAAAGACATCACATAAAAGCAAGTCTATAAAAATGGGTTTTAAGAAGTGATTTAAAAAAATTGTGAATGCAGTTGAATACAGAATGCGTCAAAACAAAACTGTCCCGTGGTGTGTACCAGATAAATCTGAAAAAAAAAAAAAATCAAAATCAAGTATGCAATTTTAGGAAAACTTGATCACTTTTAGCAAACATCATTATGCATGATTGAATCGCATCCCTTAACCTAACATTTATAGCTTTATAGATTAAAATCAGTAATATCGAGATACAGTGCCATCCTTTAGGTCAGTGATTCTCAACATTTTTCATATCAAGGACCCTAATTTAGTCCACATTAGGGCCACGGACCCCCATTTGATGAGATTTTGTCTCTCGGATACAAATCTGAGAATATGTTGAATTATTGTTAGATATGATTTTGTCCAGAATTCCATAACTATCTGTATTGTAGGTAGAGAGATAACAGTCAAACTATGATCAAAATAGTCATTTTGTAAACTTCTTGTAAATGAAATAATGGTGAAGTTTAATAATTCATCAATGACCCCCTGGAACTCCCTCAAGGACCCCTGGTGGTCCCCGGACCCCATGTTGAGAACCACTGCTTTAGACAGTTATCTGGTTTAACTTAAGTTTGCTGAGAAGAATACCTCCCTGGTCCCTTTGTGTGCAATGCTGTTGTTAGTACAAAGGCGTAGTGCTGAAATCCACAAGGGTGCTCAGAGTAATCAGGAAGGGACTGACTCTGGATTGTGGCCTGAAGCATAGCAGAGCTACCTTCACAAAGGTGTTAACAGAGCATTGAAGGTGTAATTGTGTGAGTGAAATTAAATCTGTGAGACACGGGCTGAGATAGCGCTGTGAATATGGAGTGTGTGTGTTTTATTTTTGTAAATGCAACAAATTCCTATTTTGGGGAAAAAGGTCTCCTCTCTCTGCCATGGCTTAGAGATTTCAGTTCCTCAGTATCCTGGCATCACGGACACTTCCAGGTCATCCTGTGTTGATACTTGTGAAGCTGTGGGGAATGACATGAGTGGGACGTTAAATATGCAACCATCACCATGACAACTTAAAAAGATAATACAAAACAATGGCTAGTATTTGATGTAAGCTCAGTGGTTCTCAACGTGGGGTCCAGGGACCACCAGGGGTCCTTGAGGGGGTTCCAGGGGGTCCCCAGCAAATTGATGAATTGTTAAACTTCACAATTATTTCATTCACAAGAAGTTAACACAATTAGAGAATTAGAGAATGTAGAAGAATGACTATTTTGATCATAGTTTGACTGTCTCTACCTACAATACAGATAGTCATGGAATTCTGGACAAAATCATATCTAAAAAAATATGTATACATATATGTATACTAAATTAGTATTGATATGAAAAAGGTTGAGATTCACTGCTCTAGAACAACTATAGTCATACTTATTATGCTCATGGAGTGGCAGCTATGATGTACTATACTACTATACTACTTCACAACTACTATACTACTCATATGGGAAAAGTGGGCCTTTTCATACAGATTTCAGATAGACAGATGGATAGATATATAGATAGCTTTACATTGAGAAATTATAATAGGCTATCCATCTGTGGTCAACAACACCCTGCAAAAGAACCGAGTGCCATTATTAGATTCATGATAAATGAATCATCAGAGCTGTCGTCCTCTTCCTCAGGATCGTGTGCCTCAGGATTCCAGTCTTCTTGGCCATAATGAAGGAAACATGGTGTTCCTCCAATTCCATTCTGGAAAAAAAAAAATGCTTTTCTCAATTGCTTAAATGCAGTCTATAATCTCCCATCTGCATTCTCAAAACTGTAAGTGCAACAGTTAAGTGTTTAGAGCAACACTATACTGCACCTGCAAAAGGCCCGAAAACACTCAAAATATTAACTCAATAATTCATGTCTGAAAATGAAATCAATCTGTCAGTGAGTACAACAGTGTCTCCAAATGGAAATCTCTCTCTCATTGCATAAATACAGGCAGGCAAAATGCCAAGTATCAGCATCAACATGACATTGTCAACCCTGAATGCATCTTCCTTTAGTTTATACCAGTGGTTCTCAGCGTGGGGTCCAGGGACCACCAGGGGTCCTTGAGGGGGTCCCCAGCAAATTGATGAATCATTAAACTTCATTTACAAGAAGTTAACACAATTAGAGAATGTAGAAGAATGACTGTTTTGATCATAGTTTCACTGTTATCTCTCTACCTACAATACAGATAGTCATGGGATTCTGGACAAAATCATATCTAGCAATAAAAATATTCTATTCAAAATCTCAATGGTGGACTGTCCAAATGGGGGTCCATGGCTCTAATTGGACTAAATTAGGGGTCCTTGATATGAAAAAGGTTGAGAATCACTGGTTTATACCATACTGGTAATGCTGTCTATAGACTGTATAGTGTTGCTTTCACATACATGAACTAAATTACATAAATTAGCATAAAAATAAAAAATGGTCTGCACACAAGTTACTCCTCACACAAAAAAAACAAGGTAACCCTTCCTTTTACAGTCCCCTAATTAAGTATTTACCCAGTAAATATATGGTAAATTATACTATATTATTCCATAGTTTCTAAGGTATATCTAATAAACCCTTTATAATGTGTGTAGCCATGAACAATACCTATATAAGAAAAAGTAATTTATTGGAAAGTACTATCTTAATTTCTAGATAGTACATAATTAAACTTGGGCTGTTACCAACTTAAACCTTGGATAACTACAATTGTAACTTGAATTGATGGGTAACAGAGGAGGTGTTTCTAAGAATTATATGCCTACTTTCCTAGGAAGCACGCAATTATATAAATACTTAGTAATTAGGGGACTGTAAAAGGAAGGGTTACCAAAAACAAAAATACTGTATTTCAGTATTCAGAAATACTCTTCTTTGGAAATAATGTTGCTGCACACACAATAAGTGCAATAAGTGCTCACAGGTCATCCAGTCTCCAGTAGAGTTTGACCACAACATCTCATCCATATCACACCTGCAGCACACATCGTTATATTACCCCCACTTTGACCTGGCACCTCCACTGTGGCTCGATAACAGTTACTGTAGAAACTATTTTAAATGACACAATACAGTAACAGCAATGTGCACATATATCTCATGTACATGGGCATATACATACTCTACACTCTTTTATTTGGATCTCAATTCAATATAGAACCGTCTCTCCTGTTGATGCATCCAGGCATGTACAATAATATACTCAGTAGTGGAAAGTAAAATATATATACTTTATACTTCCACTCCACTACATTTCAGAGGGAAATATTGTACTTTCTACTCCACTACATTTATTTGACAGCTTTAGTTACTTTTTAGATGGATATTTGACACAATGGATAATATAACAAGCTTTTAAAATACAACACATTGTTAAAGATGAAACCAGTGGTTTCCAACCTTTTTGGCTTTTGACGTCTTACAAAAAGCAGTGTGTAGTCGGGTCACATTTCAGATGTCTATGAGTTGTTAACAGCTCCACCAAATAGTGATTTTTCCCTCTAAACCTCACATGGTTTCATTTCAATAAATGTTCAAATGATTCAGTATTTCAGCAAAATCAAAGATTAGAGAAAAAGTCCAAAAACTGAAAACAGATTTTCCTCTCCCATTAATCATCTCACAACCCCTCAGATTTATCAGGTGACCCTTTGGAGGGGCTCGACCCCTAGGTTGGGAACCACTGGACTAAACTAGCTAACTGTATATAAAGTAGTTCAAACTAGCTCCACCTCCAGCAGCTACAACAGTAACATGCTGCTTACACACTGATGCTTCAGTATTAATAATCTAATGATATCATATATAATAAAATATCAGTCAGAGGGACCAAACCACTACTTTTACTTTAATACTTTAACTACATTTTGCTGCTAATACTTATGTACTTTTACTTAAGTAGGATTTTTCATGCAGGACTTTTACTTGTAATGGAGTATTTTTACATTGCTGTATTGGTACTTTTACTTAAGTAAAGGATCAGAGTACTTCTTCCACCACTGAAGATACAAGATACAGTTTTCTTGTACTTTCATCTGTTCAAGGAGTTCTTAAATGCAATATGAAAAAAGTAGAGAGACAAGCCTAACTATATCTAATTGGTACTTCTCAACCTCTATCCAGAGAGGTTACATTCCACATTCTGAGGGCCAGTTTCTGTTGCCAAGGTCCGCTGTCTATTCTGCTCCTCCCCTTTGCCTAACAGGCATTGCACCAGATCCTCTTCACCTTGTGGATGGCACACACTGACACACACACACACACACACACACACAAAACAGAGGCATGTGTGTTCTATGACTATGACTAAACTTATTTCCCAGGAAAAATAGCTGCATATTTCCACAGAACATATTGCCACAGAAACATCTGTTTGCTTACACACACACACACACACACATACACAGAACATATTCACCTTCATCATCACCACCACCAAACAGTCGAGTAGGTCTATCTTTCTCCCCCATATATTTTGTTCCCCAGACAATCTTCAGCTGATAAGAAAGCTATTTTTCCTCTAGAAAAAAAAAAATCCTTGTCTACAGCCACCTCTCATCATTCAGGAATGTGCGGGGGGGAGAGAGAGAGAGAGAGAGCAGGAGATATTTAGTAAATAAGATTGCGTAATAAAAAAAAAGACAAAAGCTTTTATGTTCTGTTGCTATTTTAATTTACTTTTATTTGGTAGAGCAATGCATCACATGCGCATCAAATGTTTGTATGTTCAGGAGACTTTGCACACTTTAAAATGATGTATACTCATTTAAATGTGGGTTATACTCATTTAAATGTGGGTAACACTTTACAATAAGGTTAGTCACTAAGTTAAGGGTTAGTTAATGCTTAATTAACAGTTAACTAATGTGTAATTTACTAATGGTGTTCATGTTAACTAAGGTATTAATTTATACATTATTTAATAGTTTATAAAGATGACTATTAAATAATGTATAAATGAATACCTTAGTTAACATGAACACCATTAGTAAATGATTACCAGACACATTAGTTAACTGTTAATTAAAGGTTAGTTACTGCTTATTAAGCATTAACTAACCCTTAACTTAGTGATCCTTACTGTAAAGTGTTACCAATGTGACTGAAACAAGTGGCTGTTTAAATATTGCACCAGTTCAGCATGAGACATTGTCCTTTTTCTTACAGTAGTCATTAAAGTTAAGAAACTTTGTCAGAAGTGGCTTTGAATATGCCATAATGGAGTCTTAAAACATAATTATGGGAACATAACACAGTAACATAGGGAGTAGGTAAAATGTTACCATTGACTTTGCCATCCATATCATTCTGACATAATTGCCAACATTTTTAACATTGACAAATCCTCTTTCTTTGACCAATATTAATGAGGCCCATGAGGGCAGAGATAAAAAAGGATTTTGTACCTGTGTCGGGGGAGCATTAGTGATTCTCTCGCTCAATCACAGACACACTGCGGAGAGCGTCATACTTCGAAAGCCACGGCCATCGTGGGGGAAAACAATATCATCAATAAGCCGGCAAAAGAGGCGGTCGGGAGGAAACCTTTTCAGATACGGACAGCCTGACACAACACGGTTTCACGGCAGTTTGTGAAATAGTCACGAAAATCTATTGATTCGTGTGCATGGACACGATTTTGCCATTTTTTTCATTAAATGAACACCACCTAAAAAACGTGCCTCCACCACGACCTGAATTACATTCCTCCACCACGAATTTGAAAACGTAAGTTTTGGCAAATAAAACTACTTCTGTTACGGTTATGGTTAGGCAACTAAAACAACTTGGTTAAGGTTAGAGAAATGGTTTGGTCATGGTTAAATAAGAAAAACGTTTGTTAAAAATTTAAATGTGGCTTACGATTGAAATGTACTTTGAACACACTGGGAATCAAACCCTGGTCGTCGGTATCAAAGGCAAACCTATACGCCCATCCGCCACCCCGACCACAACACCCTGACTGGCCACCGTTTTATTTCAATGTCACACTACTTCCTGAGTCCCGACTGACAGAAAAAAAAAAACGTGTTGCAGGCACGAAAGATACTTCCAATTGAAATACATTCGTTTGAAAGTCGTGCTGAGTGTCACGAAAAAAATGGAAAAATCGTGTCCATGTACACGAATCAATAGATTAAATTTCGTGACTATTTCAAGAGCTGCCGTGAGACCCGAGTTGCCTGACAAGGTTTTTCCTGTTTTCGAGTGGACAAGTCTGTCAAAGAATTATTTCAGCACACTGCCTCCAACAGAGAGGAGAAGGTACACTGAAAAAATGAACTTAATTGGCCTCCATCAATGTCCTTTTTCATTACTCCAATAAAGCTGGATAAATGATCCCACACAGTGGCCTGAGATTAAATACTAAGACATTTATCACAACTTAATTGAATCACCAGGTAAGATAATAGGTTGACGTTGAGTAACTTCATGTTGCTAATATAAAGTAATTATCCAACTGCACACAACTATCTTATGACTTTGTCGACAATATACTCACATACTGTGTTTATTTTTCTTATAGCATTTGCAAAAATAGCCTTATAAAAAGGAGCAAACAACGTGTTTTGCCTCCTCAGGTTCGTTTAGTATTTGCACCGATTCATCGCAGGTGTTTAAAAAGACTCAGATCCAAATTATTAAGACTTCAATCCACATCACTTTATCACACCGTCACTCACTCACTATCATTTTTACCCAATTACAGCATATTTATCCATATGATACATAAGAAAGAAAAAAACAAAACATTTTAGTATAAAGAGTATAGGCTGCACTAGAATACCATTAAATGACAGAGAGCCCATTAATCAAAAGCATTAATTAATTAGCTCCTCATTATGACCTGACTCCTCTGAACCTATTATCCGAAGGGGGGGGGGGGGGCGGTCGGTGCCAGCGGGAGGCTATAAAGCGGCTCGTCTGTCCCTAAGGTCATACCTGCAGGCAAAAAGAGATGTAATTAATCCAATGGAAAAATTACAATTGAGAACTTACAACAGAAAAATTATTTAAAATATTTAAAGATCATCATATTTAAAGATCAATATTCTCAAAGAGAACCAACTCTACAGGGAGAGGTGAGGACTAGGCCTGCAGTGGCTAATGTCCCCCTCGGACTACATCTATTAACCAGTGGCAACACATTTTTATCATAAAAAAGAACTTAAGTCCAGTGATTTATTACGTCCGTAAGGTTCCATTGTCCTTAATGTGTGAATCCAAAAAGCATATGAATCACATGTGTAGAAACACAGTTAATGAATTCTTTTATGGGATGTTTCACCCCTGTGTGTGCATGATGGAAGGTCTTGGTATCATGGGTGTTCGAACAATGTGCACATTTACCACATCTATAGTTGCCATACACGTCTTGAGCAAGCCAATTCGTAGGTGTAGGTTCTTTACACAAGGACTGTATCACGGCAAATATTCATATCTCTAGTCCTCCTACAAAAACGAGGACTAGAGGACATACGATGACTTACGGAAGGGTCACATTGTAAGACCTTCCAGTGTTTGTTTATAATTTGTTTAATCTGTTTAGATGCATTACTATATTCCAGAGGTGGGGACGCGAGTCACATGACTTGGACTCGAGTCAGACTTGAGTCACAGTTTTATTTGCTTGAGACTTGACTTGACGCATGAAGAGAAGATTTGAGACTTGACTTGACTTCTGGTGACTTGGGACTTGACTCTGACTTGTACTCTGATGACTTGAAAAGGTTTCTAAAGTCTTGACTTGAGATCTTGTGTTTGTGTAAATGACTTAGATTGAAAGTGATGAGACTTGTTCCAGCAGACGACTGAATTTAAATTCTGTTTTCTGAATTTGTATGGAATGATTGAATTTATTGAAGTTGAAACTGATTACAGAAATCAAACTCATGATGCTCTTACCAAGTTTTTATCCTATTAAAACCATATTGCAATTAAAAGTCCTAGATATTTAGTTTTCTTTACGATATTAAATTGATAGTGGACTCTTGATTTGTTCTGACTTGACTTGCTGTTCTACATTTAGACTTGAGACTTGACATTAATGACATGGACTTGACATGGACTTGACTTGGTAATCAACAACTGGACTTGGGACTTGTGCATCAAGACTTGAGACTGAATTGGGACTCGAGCAAAGTTGACTTGGTCACACCTCTGCTATATTCTGATGTCCTATTCTCGGTGGTCTTTAACTGTTTACGATCTATACGTTTAGTTCTTTCAATAGCCTGGTTAATCGTTTTCTTGTCATAGCCTCTCGCCATTACACATTCAGCCATTTCACTAGCCTTTGATTCCTTGGACTATCTTATGTTAGCTAAAAAGTCAGGGAGACATTTGTCATTACTTTTGCACACTGGACTGACAGTCAATACAGAGCAAACTATCCTGAGACCCACACATGAACACACAACTCATCTGTTTTATAGAGAGGAATTGGTTCAGTAGTGTTAGCTTAGTAGCAACCTGTTAGGACAGCATGTTAGCTTTTAAACACATTTTAACATACAGGTTATCTTACAAGAATATAACTAGATAATTACTGGTAACTCACTTACCAGTGACAAAATACTGGCCACATTATAAGTGTATTTACTCTCGGGGTCCCAAAGTTTCCCCCTCTTCTACCATGAGCCACTGTCAGCGTCTCTGTCCTTACGGTCTGGATCCACATTTTTCTTCTTAACGGCCTTGTTTTGCTTTTCATTTTCCTACCTGCTGTCCCCGCTTCCGAGACGAAACAGTGTTCCTTGAGAAAGTATTATTTCGTACCGTAACCTGAAACAATGTCTGACAGGCTAAAATGTATGAACTTAACCCAAAACACAGGTGAAGGTTGTATGTCAGTATAACACACAGCGAGTTAGCTTGTGCTGCTCAGTATCAGCTTTCTCCACAATGGCTGGGTTCTGGTTCTTTAGAGTTCACAACACTAGGGTAAAAAAATGACCATAATTAGTCCAAACAGCTTGTGCAGCATAGTCCAAGTGTTCTGAAGCCAAAACGATTGCACCGTGGGTCCAAAGGTCCAATATTTCCTTCAGTATCACCTCCGATTTTGCCCCACTGCAAATTTTAAGGTGTACAAATGAGTACAAACACAAATGTAATGACTTTATTGAAGTAAAAAGAAGAGAAATTCCCAGACAGAGAGAGAGGGAAATCTTTGTAATAAACAGGGTTACGTAGAAAACCAGTTGCATAGAAACAATTAGTGATTAAGGCCTTCTTCATTCAAACAGCAAAACTTAAAGAAAGATAAAAGATAAAGAAGTCTCAAGTCAAGTCCCAAATCTAAATGTAGATTAGCCTACCAAGGACCAAATCAAAATGTAGATTTGCCTACCAAATCCCAAGTCTAAATGTAGATTAACCTACCAAATTCCAAGTCTAAATGTAGATTAGCCTACCAAGTCCCAAATCTAAATGTAGATTAGCCTACCAAGTCCCAAGTCCCAAGTCTAAATGTAGATTTCCAAGTGAAGTCCATGTCATGAATGTCAAGTCCCAAGTCTAAATGTAGATTTCCAAGTGAAGTCCATGTCATGAATGTCAAGTCCCAAGTCTAAATGTAGAATCAAATCAACAAATCAAGAGTCCAGTATCAATTTAATATCTTAAAGAAAACTAAATATCTAGGACTTTTCAATGCAATATGGTTTTAATAGGATAAAAACTTGGTAAGAGCATCATGAGTTTGATTTCTATAATCAGTTTCAACTTCATTAAATTCAATCATTCCATACAAATTCAGAAAACAGAATTTAAATTCAGTCGTCTGCTGGAACAAATCTCATCACTTTCAATCTAAGTCATTTACACAAACACAAGATCTCAAGTCAAGACTTTAGAAACCTTTTCAAGTCATCAAAGGACAAGTCAGAGTCAAGTCCCAAGTCACCAGTCAAGTCTCAAGCAAAGTCAAAGTCATGTGACTCGAGTGCCCACCTCTGTCATAAAGCAGATTTCCCGCCAAATCCCACCCTGTGCCACACAATGTAAAATACAGTGTGGAGGCCGGTATAGGCTGTCAGTCTTTTCATTGATGGTTTTGTTTATTTATGTTAGTTATGCTAATGTATCAGAATTGCTAATGTGGTAATGATTTATTAACACGGAGCACCTTTAAACTAACACACTACAAAGACAAGGAGGAAATACAGGCTAAACGCCTGAAAGGAACTAATTACAAAGAAGAGAGAACCTGATGGAGAAAGCCTCAGATGAAGAGAGAGAGAATCAAAGAGGAAAAAAAGTCTCAGGCAGAAAGAGAGAGAGAGGGAAAGAGCGACGGTCTTTCTAGCCTTGGGCAGCCAGGTGCTGTAATAGCTGTGATTTATTCTGCCATCATGTCAGTAGATATATGATCTGAGTCCCTCAGCCTAGCCTGTCACACCACATACATATTGAGTGGCCCACAAGAATAGGGAAGGCTTGATTTATTATACAGCTATTTATTACATTGGGTGGGCTAGGAAGGAGGGGAAGAAAAATATGAAGACGGCCCAAGATGAAATTTCCAAGCCTATCTATAACACCAGATTTGATTTGATGATAACAATAATAGGGAAAATAAATCACGGCTACTCTGTGCCTCCTCTTTCCACCATTGGCTTTCAACAGCTTCTTTATTGGTACAGCAAATTTAGATTTATGAATGCAAATCCAAATCCGAATATTAAGATGCATACTAGCACTAACACTCATATCCTGAATACTAGTGTGAAAATTAGCCCAATTTTAATGATTATGAGATGTATAAGGCCTTTGAATGAAGATATGTTTTTATAAAATGGATATTTTTCCCTGCATCAACACTAGTGATACAACTGTATAATGCTAATGAGTGATTGATCACTGTTGGCATGTGAACTTATTTGCTTAGGTCAGTGATTCTCAACCTTTTCCATATCAGGGACCCCTAATTTAGTCCACATTAGACCCCCATTTGATGAGATTTCGCCTCTCAAACCCAAATCTGAGAATATTGTTATTGTTAGATATGATTTTGTCCATAATTTCATGACTATCTGTATTCTAGGTAGAGAGATAACAGTGAAACTATGATCAAAACAGTCATTCTTCTGCATTCTCTAACTGTGTTAACTTCTTGTAAATGAAATAAAGGTGAAGTTAAGTCAGTTTGCTGCGGACCCCCTGGAACTCCCTCAAGGACCCCTGGTGGTCCCCGGACCCCGTGTTGAGAACCGCTGACAAGTGCACACATTTGTAGCGTTAATGGAAAAGAGCCGATAGTATTCTGCTTTGGAAAAAAGTTAAGGCTTTAATATTCTCTGTCAAAGTCAGGGTCAGAGAATCTTGAGGTGATGAAAATATTCAAATCAGGTGTATAACGTGTGACGCTCGAGTTCAAATCTGAGGGGACTGCATCTAAAAAGTCGAACACTCAAACACGGAATGACACTAAGACTGAAAAAGAAAGCGAGCGCTTCTAATTTTAGATGGTTTAAAGTGCTAATCACCGTCTTTAAAGGCTTGACACCTCACAATTCCCATCCCACACCCAGATACACGAGGGCCGCTCCATATTTTTTTAAAGCAACACCTTAAATTAACTGAACACGGGAGCCGAAAGCTTAATTACCTGCCACGCGAAATGTGACACGTCACACGTTTTCAAAACATGTCGACTTTTTTTGGGGGGGGCTTTTCGGCTTCATTCTCCTCACCTCTGTGCGTCCGCGCTTTCAAATTTATATAAATGGCTTCATTTGAACGTCAATTTTTGGGTGCGTGAGAATTATCTCGAAGGTGCAGCTGTGAAGGGAGCGGGGGTATATTTTTACTCCTCGTATCTCAAAGGGAAAAGATAGAGCAGGTGAAAGTCTGACTGAGGCACACATGGTTTGCAAAAGCATGTAGGTTGTTTTTGATGACAGGTTAGAGGGGGTCCCTGATATCGGATATGCTGCTTTCTGAACCGAGAGACAGTTTTGTCTATCTGCCTGTCTTTTTCTGTCCCGCTCATCAAACACAGGACGCTCACTTTGGGATCAAGATCTGTCTTTTGTCTTCTTTTTTCGTTTGCTTTTCCTTTTCATCCGTCTTCCGCGGTGACAGTTTTATCAGTAGATCATCGTGACTAACTGGTGGCGTGGCGGAGCTTGTGCTACAGTCAGTAGTCGGTGTTTGCTGAGAGCATTTTGCAAGCACTTAGTATGATAATAGCATTTTTGATGTGTAAAATTAAATATAATCAAGAGATCTTTTGGCACACAAACAAATACAGTGCAACAAGGAACAGCAACAACAACTTCATGTCTTATCGCAATTTCAAATAGTGTAAATAGGGTACATGAACAAAATAGGCAATAATGATAATGTGATAATTTATGTAATCATCCAATCATCTGTGATGGGACGAACCCATTTGTTAACTCCAAAGGCGTCACTGCTGTCAGCCACCCTTCCCCCTTTTAACATCCGAGCCATCCAAGAAATATATGCAAATCAAGTTGTGGCACAAACAATCCCTCAAAAAACGAGCACTGCGCAAGCAAATTGCCCCTTCATCACTTGCAATTACGAGTGCAAATTCCTTCATCTTTAAGACTAATTCCACCAAGGCTGGCACCCTTGCTCCCTGAAGCCCCTTTGTAATTGGAGCATTGTCTGATCTGATCTGAGTTTCCAGGATGAAAAAACCCCTCTCTCTCTCTCTTTCATTTCTGACTTGGCTGAGGATGATGCAGCAGCGATGATAGCAGCCATTCTGACTCAGTGCAAAGTCGATACACCACCTTTCAAAGGATCTTATACTATGCGCTGCAGTAATTTGAGGGAGTTGGTGTTGCAGTGTTAGTGAATTGCAATCTCTATTTGCATGGCCTCCCCTACAAACTTATATATGCATCATAATGACCAGCACAAAGGTTATTGTGCGTGGTTAAGATTTCTGATTTGGTCATTTTGGTGAAAAAGCAGCTTTTCCCTGCACAAACCTAAGAGGATGTGGGCCAGAGTGTTTTTTTACATATAGAATACACAGGCCCAAGAATAAAGCTTCCCCCATAGAAAGTCTGTCCCAGCCTGTCACATAATTCAGTAAGTTCAAAACACATTACCGCTGAGTAACAGTTTCAGATACTCCACAAACTCTCCTCTCCCAGAACCTCCTCCTCACCCAGGACCTCCTCTCCCAGAAACTACTCCTCATCCAGCACTTACTCTCTCAGAACCTTCTCCTCATCCAGAACCTCCTGCTCACCCAGGACCTCCTCTCCTAAAACCTCCTCCTAACCCAGGACCTCCTCTCCCAGAACCTCCTCCTAACCCAGGACCTCCTCTCCCAGAACCTACTCCTCACCCAACACCTCCTCTCTCAGAACTTCCTCGCCCAGGACCTCCTCTCCCAGAACCTCCTCTCTCAGAACTTCCTCACCCAGGACCTCCTCTCCCAGAGCCTCCTCCTCACCCAGCACCTCCTCTCCCAGAACCTCCTCCTCATCCAGCACCTCCTCTCCCAGAACCTCCTCCTCATCCAGCACCCCCTCCTCTCCCAGAACCTCCTCCTCATCCAGCACCCCCTCCTCATCCAGCAACTCCTCTCCCAGAACCTCCTCCTCATCCAGCACCCCCTCCTCATCCAGCACCTCCTCTCCCAGAACCTCCTCTGCCAGAACCTCCAGCTCCCAGAACCTCCTCTCCTAGAACCTCCTCCTCATCTAGTACCTCCTCACCAAGCAATTATTCATCCAGTGCCTTCTCACCCAGCACCTCCTTAGTACTTAGTACCTCCTGAAGAATAAAACTTATTCTTCAGGAGGTACTATTTAATAAAGACTATTTCGCCATCATCCGATTTATCGTTCTCTTTAATGATACATGCAGCATGGAGAGAAGTGTACACAGTTGGAATGGTACAGTTCTCTGAAAAGGAGTTACTTTAACAAAGCTTATATCGACGAGGCCAAACAAGGCCAAATACAGAATGTACAGCAGCATCTCAAGATCACACCACTGTCCCAGGAATGTATGGTACTTGTCCTTCTAATTCTGAAGATCCAACTACACGTGGACACATGGAGAAAGAAAGCAGATATCCTAGCCTAAAGCAAAGACATACAATGCAACTTTTTCTCCACACTCCTCCTCCAGCTCGTCCTGACACTAGTGTGTACTGTCGAGATAAAGAAAGGTAGACAGAGAGAGAGAGAGAGAGAGAGACTGAACCAGACAGAGCAGATGGCAGAATGAAACGGCTACTTGAATGGAATCTTCTGGAATCGCATTCCGACAGAGTGGCAGCTGCTTCCTCTGCCCCCCAGCTAATGCAGTGTAAATCACCCTAAAAACCAGGCTAAACGCATGCTAAAAGCAGGCCACGCCAAAAGGTGTTCTAACCCAGGCTCACAACCAAAACTATGTTTACACATGAATGTAAGATCTGATTTTTGACTCTGAGAAGTACAGATCCAATCTTTTAATTGCTTCCTAGCCAAAAAAAAAAATAGATTCCTTTTGATTTCTCTGCACAGGCCATCAGACCATCTATCAGAGCTTTTGTTTCTCTGTAGATGTAACCACAGAGTTTCAGAGCTTGTCCCTGCAGCCTGCATCTATCCTGCATTACTAGGCTATAGGATTTTAACTCTTTAGAGTGGAGCATTGCATTAAAAAGTGGGACTTCTGCAAGAGGCTTCAGGCCTACCCAGCATTACAGCATTGATGTCTGCATTCACCGCAGCCTTACAGAATGAATGTTATAAAACCATATAACAAATCAATAAAAACTCGGTAACGCTTTATTTTCCCGGTCTGCAATTTCCTAGAAAGGAACTGTTAATTTCCTGGAAAGAACCATGAAATTATGTACATATAGGGAAAATAGAGAAAAAGTTCACCGGTAGATGGTAGTTGGTAAGTACCTGGGAAGTTCTTTTGGAGAATCATGAAATTAGGCAGTAGTTATATAGAACATTACAAATAGTTTATAGTTTTGCAGTTCTTTCCAGGAAACTCTTTTAGAAATTGACAGTATCTTATCGACTCCACCAAATTGCCTGCTTACATTTTCTACATCATTTCATGGTTCTTTCCAGGAAACTTCTCAAGAAATTAACAGTTCCTTTCTAGGAAATTGTTAGGAACTTGTGGACCCAGAAAATAAAGTGTTACCAAAAACTCCAAAAGAGGGCAGACAGAAATGCTTTCCAGTGAACATTTTGACACTGAATAGATAGGATGGTCTGCAAAAACGTTGAAAACCTGTGTAAATATAGTGCCAAAATGAGGTTGAGGCGATTTTGTGCTCGTTTGGGTTGACATTTATGGAAGCCCATTTCCGCCAGTGTGATTAAAAAAAACGGTCCTGTAAGTCATTATGAGAAACTTTCTCAAAATAATGAGTTAGTATCTCAAAATAATGCCTGAGTATCTCAAAATAATGAGTTAGTATCTCAAAATAATGAGTTAGTATCTCAAAATAATGCCTGAGTATCTCAAAATAATGAGTTAGTATCTCAAATAATGAGTTAGTATCTCAAAATAATGCCTTAGTATCTCATAATAATGAGTTAGTATCTCAAAATAATGAGTTAGTATCTCAAAATAATGCCTTAGTATCTCAAAATAATGCCTTAATATCTCAAAATAATGAGTTAGTATCTCAAAATAATGCCTTAGTATCTCAAAATAATGAGTTAGTATCTCAAAATAATGCCTTAGTATCTCAAAATAATGACTTAATATCTCAAAGTAATGAGTTAGTATCTTTGAGATACTAACTCATTATTTTGAGATACCAATTCATTATTTTGAGATACTAACTCATTATTTTGAAATACCAAGTCATTATTTTGAGAAAGTTTCTCATTATAATGACTTACAGGATCTTTTTTTTGTCATCACACTGGCAGAAATGGGCTTCCATAGACATTGAACCAGCACATCATGTAAATGTAAGAGGCTGGACTTGGCCTCCTCCTGCACGTCGCCATCTGTCAAACGCTTGCTGGATTGGAATGTGATTTTACATGCTCCTCTCTTGCCTTGTTCCTACAACCTGCATTCATACACACTGATACACAGCTTAAAAGGTTTTTGGCAACAAGTCACACAAGTCGCTTGCATTTCACACAGTCACACCATTTGCCTGACATGGTGGCTTCTTTCCTAGAGTGACGGCTGCATGGTATGTGTCAACATGCGTCAACACAACGGCCTTAAGATGTCTGCAATTCATTTCTATTCATTGCATCTTGAACGCAGCCAATGCAAACCCTTGGGGGAAATCTTGACATAAATGTAACATAAATGCTACAACATAATTAATTGCATTTCCATCCCTGTACTTACAGCAATCGAGATGAACAATAAATTAATGAACATGGAGCAAAACATGAGAAAAAGCAAACTAAACCAGTCTACTTAGGGGGTCTATCCACACTGCTAATAATAGAAAACACAAGCTAACAAACATATGGGCCATTGTCTACAATTGATGTCATTGTGGCTAAGCATACGACTGATAAAAAAGTTATTTTGTCAGACAGTTGGAAGCACAGGATGCAAACTTTTCAGGAAAATACAAGGAAATAGACCTTGCCTGATGGAGGTCTGGAGAAATTATTGCCAGAAAACATGGGCTAACGAGACTTTGCTAACCCAAAGGCATCAGTGATTGGCTCTGAGTTTGGATTTCCACACAAACCCCCAGAAACAACGCTTCTGGTTTGTTTTTCTGCCGGGGTAGAACAAGTTTCTATCGTTAGCTTAGCTACAACGCTAGCTTCTTCATTGAGTAAATTCGAGTTAATAAAGTCTTTGGGTAAATTAAGCGAGTGGGATAAAATTGGATGAAAATTCTGAATCAAGATATAATCCTGTTTTGCCACAAGCAGGGCTGCCAAGGTTTGACTTCAGCTTGGAGTGAGATTTTATCCGGAGGGGTGGGGGGGCAGGGGTATGTTCATTACACCAGACTGAGTTCTTGTTTTTGCCAAAGGTTTTGTTTTCGCTAGCTAACTGTAGCAACTTCCTGGTTGTTCCTACAACCGTAAACAAGTGAGCACCAGTGCCATGTCCTGCCCTGCCCTATTGATTTTTTTTTTTTTTTAACATTGTTATTTTGGCATTTGTTACCTTTATTAAGAGAATTGGAAGTGGAGACAGAAAGAAAGAGGGGAGGGGGTCCTGGGCTGGATTCTAACCCAGGATATTGCAGTTACATGGTACGCTCATTAGACCACTGAGCCACCAGGTCCCCCCTGCCCTAGTGAAATTTGACTGGTTTGAATTATGATGACACCGGCCTTTTATTTTTATGTTGTTTTTTTATCATTATGTTTTCGGGTTGTCCGTCCGTCCGTCCGTCCGTCCGTCCGTCCTCATGAACGCGATATCTCAGGAACACCTTGAGGGAATTTCTTCAAATTTGGCACAAACGTCCACTTGGACTCAAGGATGAACTGATTCGAATTTGGTGGTCAAAGGTCAAGGTCACTGTGACCTCACAAACAACGTTTTTAGCCATAACTCAAGAATTCATACGCTAATTATGACAAAATTTCACACAAATGTCTAATAGGATAAAATGATGACGTGATGACATTTTATATCCAAAAGTGCAAAGGTCAACTTCACTGTGACATCATAATGTTTTGCTTACCACTGTGGCTGAGAAAACGATTTTGGGTCATTCTACAAAAACGGTGGAAGTGCTGTCACTTACTTTTGCAGACAGACACCAAAATCCTTTAAGTTGACCTAATAATCACATTAATTATATGTGTTCAATAAATAAAGACTGTCCTTGCAATGATAAAACAAAGTTAATTGGCGGAGGCATACAACCACGAGGCGGTTATTTCTAGTTTAAATTTTCTTAGACAGTTCAAAGTTGAGAGACACGGGAAAGACTGGGAGATGACATGCGACAAAGATCCTGGGCCGGACTCAATCCAAGGACGCCGTGCTCACATTCGAGCAGTAGATTCAATATCTGAAATATAAAATCTTAATACAAACATTTCCTTAAGCATATTGTCACTCGCCATTAATGCTTACTGATTTCTTCCTCAAGAGAAACTGGTTTCTTGTAGCCAAAATTCCCCTGCCGCGCACAATTTTTCTAAAACTGCTGGCATTCCCTAATCAATGCTGTACATACCGGAGGCACTCTTCCCTCCTCCCATTTGCATTTTTGGCATCTAAAATGATCTGTTGCTTTCTCTCTGTATGTATTATCCTGAGGGTGTGCAACCCTGCTGTTTTTCAGGCACAATGAAGAACCAAATCCAGGCGTGATATAGAGATCCATGTTTTTTTTTTAGTTTTTTTTTTTAGAATAAATATTCCCACCTTCTCATATCTCATCCACTAACTGGTATTGTTCAGCCCGGTGAGAGCAACCCCAGAGTAAATGTTTCACTTTAATGCTGAGGCAGTAAATCATTCAGCAACCTGATCTACCTGCCAACTCAAGATAATAGGATAAATACATCTTGTACTTTTTGCTGTGCCATAAGCAGAAAGCAGCACTGCATTGGGAACAATTCATCAATGGGAACTAATTGACCCGCGGGAACAGTATGTCAGTATGTGTGTGGGCTTGCATATGTGTGTGTGTGTGTGTGTGTGTGCTTGTTTAAGAAGTCTTGTCTTTGCCGATAAAGCACATGGAGCGCCTCATTCTCCCATTTATCCATGCCGACAAGGTTGTGGGTAGCAAGCCAGGCGGACGCTATCAATTAATGAGATGTCAACTAGACCCCACATCTGCATTATTCATGCGTGAACACACACAAAAATGCACACGCACACACAGACACACACACACACACAGTGACACATGTAAAGCACGTGCACATACTCAAGCAGACACACTGACAAGCACATATGCAAACACTGCATTTGTATGATAAACTCTGAAGAAGCATCTTCTAGTGCGGGAGGCACAGACTGAGAGGTGTACGTGTTTGTGGCTCTTAATGAACAGAGGGGTTTATGGGTGATGGAACACACTGTCTGGCGGCCATATTGGAGGTCCTTGGGCCACAGTGGCCGAAAACATCTGATAATGTTTCTAAACATACGTCTTTGCCGTCTCAAAAGAATAATATGCTTCATTGCTGGAACTGATGGTAAACATCTTTTATAGGAATATGAATTGTATCTTTTTATCTGTCTTTTATCTGCCTTCTATTGATGTAAAGCACTTTGAGCTGCATGTTGTGTGTGAAAGGTGCTATACAAATAAAGGTCATTGCCTCCTCCAAGGAGGTTATGTCTTCAGTGCCGTTTGTTTGTTTGTCTGTTTGTTTGTCTGTCAGCAGGATTACGGAAAAACTACTGGCCCGATTTTCATGAAACTTGGTGGAAGGGTGTAGCATGGGCCAAGGAAGAACCCATTAAATTCTGGAGCGGATCCGGATCCGACTCATGAACAAGCAATAATAGTACGAACCTCGGCGGAGGTCTGCGCTCTGTGAGTGCCCTTCTAGTTATTATTATTATTATTATCACTGATCCATCTGGTGGATTTTGTGTTTAGATAATGTCTGCTTGTTAGCTAGCTAGTATCTGGTCAGCTAACTATGACTGTCTTGTTGACATCTGATTTGTGCTCTAGCTAATTTGTAGAAACTAGCGTTATCAGTGGCTAGTATTTGCATGTTAACATTAACATCAGTTGTTTTGCTAAATTAGCCTGCTTGCTAGTCACCTAGCTAACAAAGCCAAAAATAAACTGTTTGGTCAGGTTAACTGAGCTGACTCTTCTCAAGCTATAACTCGGGGTGAATTCATAAGGAATGAATAGTGACCGCTGATAGTGTAATTTTTTGCACTTAAATTGCGAACATTATCTGTGCTGTTTTAGGGTGCATTCAGATGATGCCTTTTGCACATGTTTAAACTAGAAGGGCACTCGGAGTCAGATCCGGATCCGCTCCAAAATTTAATGGGTACTTCCTTGGCCCATGCTACACCCTTCCACCAAGTTTCATAAAAATTGGGCCAGTAGTTTTTCCGTAATCCTGCTGACAAACAGACAAACAAACAAACAAACAAACGGCACTGAAAACATAACCTCCTTGGCGGAGGTAAAAAGCAAGCCATGCCCCAGCCAGACTTGAGAAGCACGTTTTTTTTAGGACCGGGATTAGTTTCACGTGAACAAGCTTGCAGACACCATTCAGTGTTTACACTGCTTGGAATCATTGAAATCATAAATAATAATAAAATAAATACTCAAGGTGCAAGGTTTACAATCTGCAAGGCTTGTCTTTTTACATTCAGATTGTGATAATCCTTGTGACGGACCGCAAGGACAAGCTTTTTCTCCCCGTTTGTTTCGTCACTCATGTTTATCATCGATGTTGATTGCTGTGGATAATGTATGAATGCCTATCCCTTGAGCAGGAGTGCACTTAAATGCGTGCAAATGGGGTCGTCTGAATGCACCTTTAACGTCCAATTCATTAAGAAACTGCACAAATCAAGTAATCGTGCAGACACACCCACACAATTAGCGCTGATCGCAATTAGCCTCGAGACAAACGTATAGCCTAAATAACGTGTTTGGTCCAAGCCACGGAAATGCGCCCTGACAATGGCTTGCAAAACTTCCAAAACCGCCCGTCTGATAGATGGCTGCGATACTCTGGAGGCACAGGCAACAGGTGTCTGGAAGGAGGTAGATGCAAGTGTTGACAGCAGTTGTAGCAATCTCCTCCTTGATCTCATAAAGTAAGCCAGATGTAGATCGACGGTGTCACCTTGATCTTGGAGCCGATTCCAGAGACAGAGTCGGGGCCAGGGCCAGCCAAGTTGAATAAGATTTCTTGTTGACTCTTAACTTGGATAGCAAGCCTCACATTAGGAACGCTATACCTCGTTAAAGAGTAACTAAACCCCAAACCCAAATCTTTGGTGAAGCCTGACACCTAATGGTGAAAAGTAGGGTACTGAACTGGCCTTCTCCTATTGGCTGGTCTTTGTGCCAGGTGATGTCACCACCTGTTGTACTCTATAGAGGGTGACATCACAGGGCACAGAGACCAGCCAATAGCAGATGACCAGTTCAGTACCCTACTTTTCACCATTAGGTGTCAGGCTTCATCACAGATTTAGGTGGGGTTTAGTTACTCTTTAAAATGACTCACCAGATAGGAAATGATCTGAGCAGGCCCTGTACTGATTGCTGTCTGCCTTGATGATTGACTGATTATGGTGTAAACCAACTGCTAGGTTGGATTGTGCACTTCTGAATCTCTTGTTTGTTGTGTCGTGTGGTGTTATGTGTGTACATGGTGCGATTTTGTCGATTTTGATTGTGATGATATATAATGTAGGGTATTTTTTTTATTTCTGTAGTTTTCTCCCCCTATGGAGTCATTCCTATGTTCCCAGGGTCCTATGTTCCCCTGATTTATATGGCACATAATGTAAACATGACAAAGGGTCCTATGTTCCCACGGTCCTATGTTCCCCAGATCTACATACATGCTCTCCCAGGGTCCTATGTTCCCAGGGTCCTGTGTTCCCCAGGTCTATATAGCACATAATGGGAACCTGAAAAAGATGTTCCCCAGCTCTGTATTTGCTTAATATGGTTAGTTGGGGTTAGGGTTTAGGGTTTAGGGTTTAGGGTTAGGGTTAAACATAGGACCCTGAGAACATAGGAACCTGGGAGAGCACATATGTAGGACTGGGGAACATAGGACCCTTTGTCATGTTCCCATTATGTGCCATATAAATCTGGGGAACATAGGACCCTAGGAACATAGATACGCTCCCCTTCCTATTAGCTTATGCAACACATTTTAGATGGTTTGTAGTCTATTTAAAAGCCTAACTTGGGACTAGGGTTGGAAATTAGCAGTAGCTACAAACTCCATGTGCACACATCTTTTATATTTCAATTGTGAAGTGTAATTATGTTAACTGCACTGTCCCTATCAAATAAACTACTAAATACAATAGATAATTGTGATTGATTGAGGCTATCCATAATCACTCATGTGATTGTTCTGTTAAGTTTTGCTAAGTCCCAGTTTTCTCATGTTTTGATAGTCCATAAAATGAGTTATTCTCATTGTTTCTGCCTTCTTGCAACAGCAAACCACACATCAAAAGTTGACCATGGTGTTTACAGTGTTGACAGCAGTAACAGACAGCAGTGGTGGTCTCCCAACATGGCCGCTTGGGGGGGGTCTAGGATGCTTCTGCAATGCCTCTATTGACCTATACACACTACACTGCAACAATCTTTTACAGGTATCTCTGTTTTTTCGAGCCTCGATGTTAAATATCTGACATTATTTGCCCACAGCCAATTTTTCAATGGACCTCCATGATGGAGCCCAATGTGGTTGCTTTGAGAGTTGTGACAAAATTGCAAAGCCTCTATTCCACCATTCAACCATACCACCAAGCACTTTGTAGCCAGTGTATGATCACACATGTATGAATCATACGCTTGTGTGATCCACACGTGAATGAATGTGTGGAGGACTCAGTAGTGTGCATGTGTGTGTGTATGTGTGTGTGTGTGTTTCCATTCATACTCAAATTAATCCCGCTCTTTCCCAGTGTTTTATGCGGCCCTGTAGCCAATATTGATGAAAGAAGCTCATGTGCATGTTTTAAATTCTAGGCAGCCCGACAGCACAGGCATGGTGTTTCTTTGGTGTTACAAGACAGCTTTAACAATGTGGCTTTGTGGCAAAGAATGTAACCCTTTCATAGCTGCCAGGACTTTATGATGTGTCCAAGATAAGCTGCTCAAGTCGTCCACACACACACACACACACACACACATGCACAGTGTGTGGCCACTCCTACGAATGGCCTGCTCCGGCCGCTCTTTCATTTTGCAGGGTGATTCGGCTTGGCACTTGAAAAGAAAAAAAAAGGGAGAAAAGGGAGGGTTGAAAGAAACAGCGGTTGACAATAGTCGCTGTGTTGAGGGGACTTGTTGCCTGCAGGCTGAAAGAAACCACTCCGACTCCCAAGAGAGACGTTCCTTTGTAAAGAAAACTAGCGTCTAATTGGAAACATCACTGGGGTCAATATCTTATCGGGGATCTGCCAAACAAAAAAAGCGGTGTTCCATTCCTTAAGGCCGGGACAGATGGGTTTTCCAATTCACTTAAAAAAAAAAAAAAGTGAAAAAAGATTTGACATGTTTGTATGAGGTGTGAGCTGAGGAATAAACCTTTATTAACCTACTCAGCTTGTTGACTCACCAAAATAATCATAGATAATATGAATAATGGAAAATTTCGTAACCCTAGGTCCGTTTAGAGACCATTTTACAATTTCAAAACTTCTTGGTTGTCATTTAGATAACGAAGGTTGTTTTATCTGAAAATACCTGAAATTATACCTGAAAATTTGATTATTTTTGGAAGATACAAGGTCCGACAACTGGGTCATGCTTCTTCCATATGACTGTGGTGTTGTTATTCCTAAAGTGTTAATGAAACAATACACCAGACAAACTGAAGCAAATGCTCAAAGCATATGAAATACACAATATAACAAATATAAAGGTGCAAACCATAGGATTTCATATGACTAGATCACTGTCATATTCCATATTATTATTCCTGTCAGACTGGCGAGCTCCTTATCCTCTTTTAAATCCCTCTTAAAGACATATTTTTATAAGTGTGCTTTCTCAGGGCTTTTGGTCTGATTTCACTTTCACCTTTTAAGTCACTTCTTAAAACCTATTATTGTACAATGTCATTCTCTTGTTCCTTATTGTATTGATTATTTTAATTATTTTATAATGTTTTATTTTACTTATTATACTCCTCATATGTAGCTCTTTTGCTCCTATATTTCCTTCCAAATGTTGTATAACCTTTAAACTGTTTTAAAATTTTTACTATTATTGTCCACCATTTTTATTTTGTCTTGTGAAGCACTTTGTAACTTTGTTTTGAAAGGTGCTATATAAATAAAGTTTATTATTATTATTATTATTGTTATTATTATTATTATTATTATTATCATTATTATTATTATTATTATTATTATTATTATTATTATTATTATTATATTCCAGATGTATTCTAATGTAAAAACATGTATCGCTGTTTCAAAAAGCTGGTATGGTTTGTGGTACTTGGTGATTCTTTGTGGTTCTCTATGGTACTATGTGCCTCTATGTGGTAATTTGTAGTTCTTTGTAGTTCTTTGTGGCACTTTGTACTCTATGGTACTAGTCTGTGGTAGTAATGGGTTCTTTGTGGTACATTGTGGTACTTTGTGGCTCTGTGTGGTGCTTTGTGATGATTGGTTGGACCATAAATAAGAGCTGATGTGATGAGGTGATGCCATCTGCAGCACATGAATTCATTTCTTCTCGACGACTAATTGAAACCTCAATAACAGCAGCCAGGGAAATAAAATATGGCGACAGCTCACAGGGGCTGTAGAACGGAGTGCCAATCCGAGAAGATTTTGCAAACCTTAAAGCAATGTTCCACTTAGTTTTAACATGGGGGGTATTTGACAGTTAATCACCATGAAAACCAGAATATAAACTGATCACCAAGATCAAATGCAGCTGGATGGGTTTGTAGCGTTACAATTTTTACTTCCCATTCCTTTGAATGAGGCCACGAATATAGACTGAAAAGTGACATTTAACACACTGGTGAACAGATTCCACTTTTAAAACAACAAAGCATCCTGGGTCCTTCGTCATTTTGCATTTCTATTCTTGCTTTACACTAAAATTAGTATTTAGAAATAAAAGTAGATCCGGACTCCCAAACAGGAACTATCTCTCCTAAATGGTATCCCTTCGTTATGTTCTCATCTATCAATAAAAATGCTATTTGGCGAAATGTTCTAAAAAGCTGGACCCACAGTCAATGGTGTAACACTTTACAATAAGGGTCACTAAGTTAAGGGTTAGTTAATGCTTAATAAGCATTAACTAACCTTATTACCTTAATTAACAGTTAACTAATACTGTCTGGTAATCATTTACTATGGTAATCTTTATAAACTATTAAATAATGTATAAATTAATACCTTAGTTAACATGAACACCATTAGTAAATTACACATTAGTTAACTGTTAATTAAGGTTTGTTAATGCTTATTAAGCATTAACTAACCCCTAACCTAGTGACCCTTATTGTAAAGTGTTACCCAGTCGATTGAAAATCACAGTAGCAAGATCTCAAAAATGTCAGTTTTCATTTTTCGGGGTCTCATTCAAATGAATGAGAAGTAGAAGTCTGAACGCTACAAACTCGTACAGCTGCATCCAATCTTGATGATTCGTTTATTTATATTATGGTTTTCATGTGGAATATTGGTTTAAGTTGACTGTATGCACAGATTACGTTTTCAACATTGGGATCTGATTTTAGATTTTTTATTATAATGATCCAAGGTCAGCCTTTCCTTAGTTACATAGTATGCTGTTGCTAAACAGAGGAATAGTTTGCTCCCACTAAAAGTAGATATTTTTTCCAAAAGAGAATTGTATCTTTAATATTTCTCTCTTGTCACATGAAAACATCAAATCATAACTCCTTTTAAAAACTCAAAATGAGTCCTTTAAGAGCTGAGTGTTTTTCATCACTCCATTGCCCACGGGAACAGCTCATAATATGATCTGCAATTTTATACAATACCCACCTCTCAGGTGGAAATAAAACTTTTGATGAGTGTTGGAATTACAAGTTTTATTTCATCCGGCAGCAGATTGATTTTGCTGCATAGAAAGCTGGCAGATGTTTGAAGTGCTCATGGTGTGCTGAACCGTCCCGATGCAGAGAAGGCAAGCGTTACTTAGTCCACATGTCTGCACTAACCTCATGATGTGCTTTGACATTCATCCTTGAGGTATGTGTGTGTGTGTGTGTGTGTGTGTGTGTGAGAGAGAGAGAGAGAGAGAGAGAGAGAGAGACAAAGAGGGAGACAAGACAGAGTGACAGCTGACAACCCTGCAGGCAGTCGAACATCACAGACTCCTTACAGCGAAGAGATCCTCTAGTCGGCAAGCAAGCACACACACACACACACACACACACACACACACACACACACACACACACACACACACACACGCGTCTTCCTATACTCCCCGTGCCCTCAAGCCTCTCTTCCTCTATGTGTGTATTTCTATATTTAATACTGGTCTTCATTTGTCTGCCCTTGCTCTGACTTATGCTTGCTTTTCCTCCAAACACTGTTCATATGATGCTTTAGAAACAGACCCGCACGCCCGAGGTGTGGACTCGAGTCACATGACTTGGACTCGAGTCACATGACTTGGACTCGAGTCAGACTCGAGTCACAAATTTGATGACTTTAGACTCGACTTGACAAAATCAAAAAAGACTTGCAACTCGACTTGGACTTTTAAAACCAATGACTCGTGACTTCACTTGGACTTGAGCCTTTTGACTTGAAAAGACTTGACACCTTCCCCCAAACCCAAAGATTAAAAAGTATGTTATTTAAAAAGTGTGCCACGAATCACAAATTAATTTCCCTTCATTTCCTGAATCAACTAGCGTTAACGCTATTCATTCCCAGCAAGTTAATATATTAACGTAGTTAGCGAGCCGATGCTTAGCTAACGTTACAGCTATCCGTTACGTCCACCGCAGAGCCCCCCCCCCCCTAGTTTTTCCGTAACACAGGCTCCGTGTCGGCCATTGTACAGCAATGATCTGTTTAAACAGACGAGAGTGTTGCGGGTTCCCTCCCCGACTCGAACTTTGATGTTCACCCGAAACCAGATGACAAATGGGCTAACGTTACAGCAGAGAAATCGCAAGGTAACATAAAGTTAATGTTACTCCCTTCACTGAAAATGAAGGATTTCCTCTGTTGTTAAAATGGCATTACATTTGGTGAAGAGCGCATTATGACTTGTTTAGGACTCGAAACTCAAAAGTTAGGACTTGGGACTTATCAGTCTTGACTTGGTACTTGACTCGGGACTTGCCTGTCTTGACTTGGGACTTGCCTGTCTTGACTTGGGACTTGAGTGCAAAGACTTGAGACTTACTTGTGACTTGGACAAAACAATGACTTGGTCGCACCTCTGCTACACGCTCACTGCACTGCTGCTATACTTGTTGCTCCACTCCACTAGCGGACTGGCCATCGGGAGCACCGGGACATTTCCCGGTGACCCGAGGGTCGATTTGGCCCGCCGTGAACAGTCAACTTGACCAGCGATAATATAGCAAAGCAAGCAGGAATGAGTTGACGTGGACCTCTCAGAATCCACGCATCAGGCACGAGGGTGCACGCACCAAAAATGATGTAATGCCCTATATTAACATACACCGCCAAACATTCCCTGCGTTAACTTTCATTTCTTTACCATAGATTACATCTTGGCACCACTAAGAGATGTTAGTTAAGTGTTACTGTGTTTTGGTTTTGATTGTTAGATTCTCGCATTTTCATTGTAGTTTGTGTCTCACTGCAGTGTTCCAGCCATACTGGAAGGCCTACTGGCATTGGCGTTATTTAACATTCCCACCTGCTTTGTTGACGTAACTCCGCAATCTTTACACATTATATAATTCATTCAAAAGTTAAATAAAGAAGCGGAGACTTTTCATTATTTATCATGTCTAATGAAACACTTTGCAAATTACTCTTATCCCGTGTATTTTTCTTCTCCTGCACTTGGCAGCTCCGGTTTTAGACCCAGAGTGCGAAACTGAGGCGGAGGAGTCCAACCTCATTTGCAGAGAGGGGTGGCAGTGGAATGTGCCAAGTGTGGTTGAGAGAGGGGGGCGTCCAAAGTTAACTTAGTTAATGCTTAATAAGGGTTACTTAATGCTTCTTTTTCTAATTAACAGTTAACTAATGTGTAATTTACTAATGGTGTTCATGCTAACTAAGGTATTCATTTATACATTATTTAATAGTTTATAAAGATGACTATTAAATAATGTATAAATGAATAGTTAGTTAACATGAACACCATTAGTAAATGATTACCAGACACATTAGTTAACTGTTAATTAACTTAGTGACTCTTATTGTAAAGTGTTACCAATAAAGGCTTTCTAAGGATTTACTTTGTGAATGAGTTTTATGCAAGCTAACAATAGTAAATATGCTATAAAACACTACAAATATAGAACCATCTCTCAAATCAACTACCATGTTTTGTACATGTATTCATTTTGAAGCAATGTTATCTTTTGCATTTCATTTTTTTTTCCTGCTGTACCAAAAAACATACAAATCACCGTTACACTGCATGTCATTTGTATTAAGTGCAATGTCTTTTTCTTCTTCTGGACATTTCTGTCTTGATAGCAGTGGAATGTATAGAGGAATGTGTGGATGCATTTTAGCACAAACTTCACTAAATCAGAAAGAGACAAATTGTAAAATCTCGATCTTGGGGGGGATAATTAATTAATCACATGAGATCTCCACATTATATTTGTCCCATGCAAATATGCTTTAATAAGATGCAACCTCTCCTATTGCAAGGATAACACTGTAGGTACTGGCTTACTGATGAAAGTTGGAAACAAAGTGCCAAATCACACAAAGAGGAAAACTCAATGAACAAGAGTTTGATGGAGTGCTGCAGAACATTGCAAAGGGCCAAATGAACAGAATACTACACCAGATCAGTAAAGGAGAAGAACAGAACATTGAAACACTGAGAGTTTGCCCCCTCAATAGTTCTCCAGAAAGCGCTGTGATGGTTAAGTTCTATTGACACTCCAGACTGGAGTGGTCGGCTCTTCACGATGCATGAGGTAATGCGAGGCTTTTTCAATAAAAATCATTTTGGAGAGAATTAGAGAAAGTGATTTACAAGTGGTGGGGAGAGAGAGGGAGACTGGAGAGGGTACAAGAGGGGGGGGGGGGGGGGGGGAACGAGAAAGTAGGGATGATTGAGGAAAAGTAACAAAGAGACTCAATTTACTCATAGCAAAATGAGAAATTAAGAGAGATGTGCTCCTGCCAATTAAGTTCCCTGGAAGTGATGCAAGTGAGCTCATTAGCTAAAGGGCTGAATTTTAGACAGCGTGCCTCTCCACACTGAGTTCCAGTGCTCTTGAATGAATGGCATTAGAGATTTGAATGGGGGCACCCCAGACAGCCTAGCTGTTGAGAGTCTACTTAGGAGTGCTGTTTTATAATGGCCCCTATTTGGACTCATTAGGGGCAGTACCTTTTAATGCACAGTGCTGTACTTGAGTAAAGGTAATAGCCAGGCTTTATTGCAAAGGAGTGACTGTATTGTGAGTGCACTGTACTTTTGTGGACAAAAAAGGGTGGTCTAGTAATATGTGATGCTCTGAGAGGAAATGGATTTTGAGTGCATTAGGGTGGTCTTGCTGGGTAATAGGTGGCCAAGGGTTGGCGCGAGTCCCTTAATGGGGGCCGTGGTCAGAGATGGAGAGGCACACATTCATAAACGCATACGAGGTTTAGCTGTGTGAATGTGGATAAAGGAGGTTTTTTTTTTTTTACATCTTTGTTTTTGTTCACAGTCGGCGAGCCACTGTGCATATGACGTTAACACTGCTAACACAATGTGATTTTCTTTCATGAACAGTCATTCAACTAAGTGCAAAATATTACAGGTTGATCAGAGCCATTCAAGCCTTCCAAGTTCTACAGACTGCAGGAATAAATGTCCGTCATGATGATTGTGTTCAAAATTTCATCACTTACTGCAATACCAAAGCAGCAAAAATACATGCTTTGCCTGTTCAAAACTTTGTAGCTGCAGACCACTACATACATGCATGTGTATGTATCTGTCCGAATGTATGTACTTATGTGTGTGTATATTTGTGTGTATGTGTATGTATATTCTAGTATTTCTTTTATGTGTATTATTTTTAGCCTGTGTCTCATAACTCTAAATGAGTGGTCCTCAACCTCCTTTTTTATTGGGGTACTGGGTTTGTTGCTCTGTTTGACCTGTATGTTGAGGAGTGACACATAAATAAAATTATATCTATCTATCTAGATGCAATCGGAGCCTCTGGCCCTGCCCACAATTGCTTAAAATAGAGTGACCCATCAGCCAAGTCACTCACAGTGTGAACACACAGTTACAGTAACATAGGATTACAGATGTAGCAGAATTATGCGGAATTATGCGGAATTATGCGGTATTTTCCAGTACTATGCAGCAGTGTGTGGTTTTATGTGGTATATGCAGTAATCCAATAATCCTGTCCTAATAGGGTTTAAGAATCTTAAGAATATAAAGTAAATTGGGGGAACTATTTTAAATGTCTTTTTTTTATGTTTTTATGGTAGCATTTTGCTTAGTTTTTCATTGAAAGTACTATAACCACCATAGCCTTTAATGTCTTTATTCTTCATGGACTGGTATTTTCATTCCCATTTCATAATCTCATGCGCTGTAAATCAAGGAATATTTGGCGATTGGAGGCTAGATTGAGTCCATTGAATATTTTAGGAATTTGCATAAATGTTTTAAAAAACAAATCTTAATAAATAATTCCTTCAGACCACATTCATTACCTTGCTCAGAAAGTCCAAATGTAGGTGGAAATTACTATTTACAATCTCATGGATTGTTTCTGTTGTCTGTCCCTATGAGGTTAGAAGTGATATATACATATACGCATCTCCCTGTACATGAAAATCATTGCAAAATGATAGAAAACTAAAAAAGCTGGTCTCTCTAGGTGAGTTTCAACTGATAGTGATTTATAGAGCGGGTCTCTGTAGGTGAGTTTTAACTGATAATGATTTAAAAGCTGCTCTCTGTAGGTGTATTTAAACTGATAATGATTTAAAAGCTGCTCTCTGTAGGTGTATTTAAACTGATAATGATTTAAAAGCTGCTCTCTGTAGGTGTATTTAAACTGATAATGATTTAAAGAGCTGCTCTCTGGGTGAGTGCAAACTGTTACTGTAGGATCTTGTGGCAGACTCAACAAGGAGCTGTCCAAATTTAAATCACTTTGGTCCATCATCCTGCTGATTTATCTGCAACTTTTATGTCTTGATGCTGCTCCGCAACTTTTATGTCTGTCTTGATGCTGCTTTCTTGACCCGGTCTCCCTTGAAAAGGAGACTTTTGATCTCAGTGAGACTACCTGGACAAAAATACATCTTTCATTTTCTTTGTGAGTGGAGGTTGGCTGGCTGTCCAGTTGTAGTTATAACTCCTCAAAGAGAGCAGCACTGCCTCGGGTCTGGACACAAGCCTTCCCACAAGCTCCTGTATCTCCCCCGCTGTCTCTAGATGAATACAAATAATACAGAGAAGGAGAGAGCAAAGTCAAACAACGGACCTGTGGAGCATGGTCCTATAAACATACGCCTATTAACATTATGCACATACACATAGTATATTGCCATATATTGCCATGAATTAGGGAACATACACACGTGCACACATGTAAAATGATTGTAATGTGATGTAAATATTGTAATTTTTGTATGATCATGTCACACATATGAGAATGTCACTATTTATTATGTGCTCAATTAACTAATGTACTTTTGGTAATGATGATATGTTATGACCATTTTTAAGTAGAAAAGCCTAACCAGGGACAAGGGTCGCAAATTAGCCTTGGCTAGAAAACCCATATGCAACACATCTGTATCATGTTATTGTAACCTGTTACAATGTTTGTTTTGCATTGTCCCTGACAAATAAACTAATAAATAAATAAATAAAAAATGGTCTGGTCTGGACACAACCTGTTTTTTTTTTGTTTTTTTTGTTTTTTTGTTACCAATTGTTACTGTCCCAGACAACACAAGAACCGAAATTAAAGGTGAAGTGGGCCAAAATCTAAAAATTTTATAAAAACCCCAAACCACATTAAGAATAAAGTTAAGAGCCAAACCTAAGAAAAAAAAATCAAATCGGAGCCCAGATAGTAGCTTCAGGCCAAAAAACATAAGCAAGAACAAGAAACCAAGTAAACAGTGACTTGACATGTTTTAGTGATTGGAAATGTGTCAAACTGCCCAACACTCAAATAGAAAGTTTACATGAGTGCAGTGCAAAGACTGGCATATTGCCCCTGTTCACCATTGGATTCCGCACTGCTCTTACTGTAGGTAAGGACAAGTAATTAATCCATAATCCATGACAGGCTGTGATGTATTGAAATGAAGTCACAACCCTCAATATACTCAGTTCATTAGAAACATCTGAGAGGTGTGATGAAAATTATTGAAAATAATATGTTTTGCAACCACTTGCACAATAACGTGGAAGCAGGTGTATGAGCACAACCTCACATTTTTTGTTCAGGATTAGACTGTCAACTTTTGATTATGGATCTTCATTGGTCCA